>NC_066563.1:3594427-3624427 GCF_024679095.1 Eriocheir sinensis
TTTTTTTTTTTTTTTTTTTTACAGCTAAGGAGACAGTTCAAGGGCGTAAATAAAAAAAAATATAAAAAAAACCCCGCGACTCACTGCTCCCGAACAGAGGTCAAAGGAGTGTCCAAAACGAGAGGTCAATTTCGGGAGGAGAGGTGTCCTGATACCCTCCTCTTGAAAGAGTTCAAGTCGTAGGCAGGAGGAAATACAGATGAAGGAAGATTGTTCCAGAGTTTACCAGCGTGAGGGATGAAGGAGTGAAGATGCTGGTTGACTCTTGCATAAGGGGTTTGGACAGTATAGGGATGAGCATGAGTAGAAAGTCGTGTGCAGCGGGGCCGCGGGAGGGGGGGAGGCATGCAGTTAGCAAGTTCAGAAGAGCAGTCAGCATGAAAATATCGATAGAAGATAGAGAGGCAACATGGCGGCGGAATTTGAGAGGTAAAAGACTATCAGTATGAGGAGGAGAGCTGATGAGACGAAGAGCCTTTGACTCCACTCTGTCAAGGAGAGCTGTGTGAGCGGACCCCCCCCCGACACGAGATGCATACTCCAGGCATGTCGCGTGCTGCATGTTGCCTTTGTTTGCCCGGTGGTGTCGCGCCTTAATAAATGGTTAAAGCAGCAAAACTGTTTACCACGCCAAAAG
Source organism: Eriocheir sinensis (assembly GCF_024679095.1). Classification (NCBI taxonomy): domain Eukaryota; kingdom Metazoa; phylum Arthropoda; class Malacostraca; order Decapoda; family Varunidae; genus Eriocheir; species Eriocheir sinensis. Next base: position 3,595,065 of record NC_066563.1, read on the forward strand.
GTTATTCCAAAGCACGTATTTTAACATGATGTATATATGTATAAATATTACCTTTAACGCAATGCATCAAATACTTTACTTCTCAGACGTCAGCGACACAGCGGGGGAGAGGCAGCGGCAGAGACAACGGGAGACACAGCAGGACCGACAAAGCCAGGACACGCAACTGGAGAGGAAACAGAACCAACAGGACCAGCAGAGCCCAAGACAGGAGACGAGACGGAACCAACAACACCATCAAACGGAAGCAAGACAAGAAGCAGAAAGAATATTGATAGATATCAGGAAATTGGAGGCGAAGGAGGAGGAGGTGATGACGGCAGGCAGCGAAGGTGATCGAGGAGGAGGAAAAAGTGCAAATGTGAAGGAGGGTCAGGTGAAGGTGTACACGCTCCAAAGAGGCGTGTGGACGGCGCCTTCCATCCAGACCTACCTGGCGTATAACCTGTCGGGGGAGGAGAGAGAAGTGAACACCTTCACGGCTTGCTACTGGATCAGGCAAGGATGTTATCTATATGTACACCTCTATCTATCTATCTATCTATCTATCTATCTAACTATCTGTCAATCTCTATACACTCCCTCACAACTTCCGCAGCACAAACCACCACCGTCAGTTACTACCAACATCCAACAGGTGTTATACTATTAGTTTTCAGTTTTTTCAGGTGTAAGCTTTATTCTTCCCTATCATCTTCGAACAGATTCCCCATCCATTCCTATTTGATTGCATTTTTCCCATTCATCTTTTTTTACCAGTCCTTCCCCCTGTGAACTTTACTACCTCACATCTTTATCTATCCAAGTCTCCCCCTTGCCCTTTCCATTTATTCTTCCCTACACAACCCAGCTTATTTGCTGAAAACTGCTCGATTCTTGCTATAATAAGGAACCAACTCCTCGATCTTTTCCATCGACAAGACCCTTGTGGCACGAGATATTATGATGCCTCAGCCTTCTTCCTAGCCGTACGCAGACCTGTTACGTCACAGACAGAAAAGCTGCTCTCAGTTGCTGAGTCCTAGTATTGTGCTCATTGTTCTAACATAGCAGTGACAATGAAGTATAATTGGGAGAATGCACTGAGTTCCCGCTGCGTCGGGGCTCATTTCTATCACGCCAGCACTTGAACGGACGTATATTACCCCGAGGCAAAGGAGGGCATTGGAAGAAGTGCGAGAATGGGGATAAAGAAGGTGTGTTTTTTTCAGCAAGGGAGGCAGCTCGAGGGCAATAAACAAAAACAGGAACAAAAAGGCCGCTAGACGCTGCTCCGACAAGAGAAAACAACGAAAGGCCAGAAGGGATGTCAATTCCGGGTTGAGAGGTGTCTTGATACTTGATAAGGAATAGTAGCATTGTCTGGCACACTCAGTCATATGCATCAGAGACATGGACGTGGAATGTAGGAAAGCAGTCACGGATACGCGCAGGGGAAACTGGTTAAAAAAAAAAAAAGTAAGAAAGAAAAAAGAAAAAAAAGGGGTCTGTGATACGTCATGAAGAAAGTAATGAAAATGTGTATGAGAATATTGGTATGGGCGTAGCAGCGAAGGGGATGGATTGTGGAGTGGTTAACGGGGTGGAACGTGATATTCTGAGATAGTGCGGACCTGTGATAAGAATGAGTAAAGATGAATTCGTGCAGAGAAGCGTATCAAGACAACTCTCTTTTGGCCTCTTTCTTTATTCTTTTCATGGAGCATCGCCTAGTAAGCTTTTTTTTTTCCTTGAGTTGCCTCCGTTGCTAAAAAAAAATGAGGGGAGGATTAAGAAGGTATTAAAAGAGTGGACGAGTGTTGGAGAGAGTTGGCGGGCGAGGGAGTGGACGTGCTGAGAGGGAGTGCCACCAGACCGGAAAACACTGGAAACGATTTTGCCGTGTCACACCCTTGAGAGGTTCCAGTGAGAGGACAAAGTGTCGGAGGTAGAGTTGAATAGATGAACACCCTTTCACATTCCTCCCTTTCTTTCTATCCTTTCTATACAATTTCTTTCCTATCAAACCTTGAGCGAGCGAGAAAGCTGGGGCACAGGAATCGATAGTCGCTAGGACCACTACAAAACACTCCGTCCGTGATGCTAGCAGTAAAAAGACCTCACATACTAGTGTCTAAAATAACGTACACACACACACACACACACACACACACACACACACACACACACACACACACACACACACACACAAATACCATCACAAATACCTTTTACGAGATCAATCCATCTACACGAGACCATTTGTGAACCTCTTTATGTAGACACGCACTTAACCGACGTGACATTAAATAAGTTGACACTATTGTTTTAGATTTTGCCAAAGCCTTCGACAAAGTCCCGGACAAGAGACTGACATTAAAATTGAAAAACTACGGTATTTCAGGACCTATTCTTCACTGGATCACCCCTTCTTTCCTTCCTGTACATTAACGATCTTCCACTCTCAACGCCTAACTCTTCCACTAGACTATTTGCCGACGATAGTTTGCTGTTTAGAGCAGTAAAGACTACTGACGACTGCAGACTACTACAAAAAGACATGGACGCCCTCGAGCGGTGGAAGCGCACCTGGCAGATGCATTTCCGACCAGACAAATGTAAACTATTAAAAGATTCACTAGACCTCACAACCCCATCCAACATACTGACACTATCCATAATTCAGACCTTGAACACAAGTATTTTGGTGTTCACCTCTCAACTAACTTGAAATTCAACACTGCATGTAGTTAGCAAGTTCAGAAGAGCAGTCTGCGTGGAAATATCGATAGAAGATAGAAAGAGAGGCAACATCGCGGCGGAATTTAAGAGGTAGAAGACTATCAGTAGGAGGAGGAGAGCTGATGAGACGAAGAGCCTTAGCCTCCACTCTGTCCAGAAGAGCTGTGTGGGTGGAGCCCCCCCACACGTGAGATGCATACTTCATACGAGGGCGGACAAGGCCCCTGTATATGGATAGCAACTGCGCGGGGGAGAAGAACTGGCGGAGACGATACAGAACGCCCAACCTCGAGGAAGCTGATTTAGCGAGAGAGGAGATATGAAGTTTCCAGTTGAGATTTTGAGTTAGGGATAGACCGAGGATGTTTCGTGTTGAAGAAGGTGACAGCTGAGTGTTGTCGAAGAATAGGGGATAGGTGTTTGGAAGATTGTGTCGAGTTGATAGGTGGAGAAGTTGAGTTTTTGAGGCATTGAAGGACACAAGGTTCCTTCTGCCCCAATCGGAAATGATAGCAAGGTCTGAGGTTAAGCGTTCTGCAGCCTCCAGTCTGCAGTCGTGTACTTCCTGTTGTGATGGTCTTCTACTGAAAGAAGTTGAATAATGCATAGTGGAGTCGTCGGCGTACGAGTGGACAGGACAGTTTGTTATGGAAAGAAGATCATTGATGAATAACAGGAAGAGAGTGGGTGATAGGACAGAGCCCTGTGGAACGCCACTGTTGATAGGTTTAGGGGAAGAGCAGTGACCGTCTACCACCGCAGAGATAGAACGGCCGGAAAGGAAACTGGAGGTAAAGGAACAGAGAGAGGGATAGAATCCGAAAGAGGGCAGTTTAGAAAGCAAAGACTGGTGCTAGACTCTATCGAAGGCTTTCGATATGTCTAGCGCAACAGAGAAAGTTTCACCGAAACTGCTAGGAGAGGATGACCAAGAGTCAGTTAAGAGAGCAAGAAGATCGCCAGTAGAACGCCCCTTGCGGAATCCATACTGGTCAGATAGAAGATTAGAAGTGGAAAGGTGCTTTTGAATCTTCCGGTTAAGGATTGATTCAAAAGCTTTAGATAGACATGAAAGTAAAGCTATTGGGCGGTAGTTTGAGGGATTGGAGCGGTCACCCTTCTTAGGCACAGGCTGTACAAAGGCATACTTCCAGCAGGAAGGAAAGATAGATGTTGATAGGCAGAGACGAAAGAGTTTGACCAGGCAGGGTGTCAGCACAGAAGCAGTTTTTAAGGACAATAGGAGGCACTCCATCAGGTCCATAAGCCTTCTAAGAGTTGAGGCCAGAGAGGGCATAGAAAACATCATTAGGAAGAATCTTAATAACAGGCATAAAGGAGTCAGAGGGGGGATGAGTAGGAGGAATATGCCCAGAATCGTCCAAGGTGGAGTTCTTACAGAAAGTTTGAGCGAAGAGTTCAGCCTAAGAGACAGATGAGACGGCAGTGCTGCCGTCAGGGTTAAGGAGAGGAGGGAAAGAGGAAGAAGTGAAATTGGAGGAGATATTTTTGGCTAGATGCCAGAAGTCACGGGAAGAATTAGAAGAAGCAAGGTGTTGACATTTTCTATTTATAAAAGAAGTTTTGGTAAGTCGGAGAATAGATTTGGCACGATTCCGGGCTGAAATGTGTAGATCAAAGTTAGTGGGAGTTCGAAGGCTCTGGAACCTTTTGTGAGCTGCCTCTCTATCTTTAATAGCACGAGAACAAGCATGATTAAACCAAGGCTTTTTAGCATGAGGAGTCGAGAAAGTACGTGGAATGTATGCCTCCACTCCAGAGACAATCACCTCTGTGATACGCAGAGCACACACAGAGGGGTCTCTCTCTTGGAAGCAGTAATCATTCCATAGGAAATCGGAAAAGTACATCCTCAGGTCGTCCCACCGAGCTGAAGCAAAATGCCAGAAGCATCGCCTCCTCGGTGGGTCCAGAGGATGTACAGGAGCGATAGAACAGGATACAGAAATAAGGTTATGATCGGAGGAGCCCAACGGAGAGAACAGTTTGACAGAGTAAGCAGAAGGATTAGAGGTAAGGAAGAGGTCTAGAATGTTGAGCCTGTCTCCAAGGCGGTCGGGAATACGAGTAGGGTGCTGAACCAACTGCTCTAGGTCGTTGAGGAGAGCAAAGTTGAAGGCTTGTTCACCAGGCTGGTCAGTGAAAGAGGATGAAAGCCATTGAAATCTCCCAAGATGGAGATTTCAGCGAAGGGAGAGTGGGTCAAGATGCGCTGCACTTTAGAGTTCAAATAGTCAAAGAGTTTTACATAGTTAGTAGAGTTAGGTGAGAGATAAACAGCACAGATGTATTTAGTAATAGAATGACAATGAAGTCTTAGCCAGATGGTGGAAAATTCAGAAGAGTCAAGGTCGTGGGAACGAGAGCAAGTGATGTCGTTGCGCACGTAGGCGCAACATCCAGCTTTGGATTAAAATTTAGGATAGAGATAGTAGGAGGGAACAGAGTAGAGGTTGCTGTCAGTAGCCTCAGAAACCTGTGTTTCGGTGAGGAAAAGAAGGTGAGATTTAGAGGAGGAGAGATGGTGTTCCACAGAATGAAAATTAGAACGGAGACCGTGAATGTTGCAGAAATTGATAAGGAGGAGGTTCGAGGAGTTATCAGGACACCTCTCAAGTCGGCAGCCAGAAGGGGAGTCCTCACTGGGGGAATTTATGGTCCACGCCCCAGGCGGGGACTCCGAGGCAGTTATTTTTTTCGCCATGTTGAATTTTGAATTTTGGGAAAAGGTGTGTGTGTTTTGTGAATGTAGTGTGGTGTAGAAAGAAGAGGAACTGTCTTTAGAGAGCATGCTGAACTGCTCTCTGGTGTTGATGAGACAAAAGGGAAACGGTTAGTGAGGACATGGGAAGGGTCTTTGAAGGGCTTCAGCACCCTCCTCGCTTCCCATATATCCTCACCGTGAGTAGCTCACGCCCGTTCGGTAGGTGTCTTCCTACCTACTCATATATATATATATATATATATATATATATATATATATATATATATATATATATATATATATATATATATATATATATATATATATATATATATAAAACACAGTGTATACGATATATATGATAATGATATTGATGCCTTTATCTCGTTCATAGGAACATTCGTGGAGATAAGGAATATAGATTAAAAAGCAAATAGTACGTACATAAAAAAATAATGACAACAGCAACAAAAATGATAAATTGTAATAATAGAAATAATAACAGTAATAATCATAATATTACTTGTAATCATAGTAATTGTACTACTACTAATGATAATAATAATACTGATAAAGTAATTAGTGTAATAATAATAATAATAATAATAATAATAATAATAATAATAATAATAATAATAATAATAATAATAATAATGAGAAGAAGAAGGAGAGAGAGAGAGAGAGAGAGAGAGAGAGAGAGAGAGAGAGAGAGAGAGAGAGAGAGAGAGAGAGAGAGAGAGAGAGAGAGAGAGAGAGAGAGAGAGAGAGAGAGAGAGAGAGATAGAGAGAGAGAGAGAGAGAGAGAGAGAGAGAGAGAGAGAGAGAGAGAGAGAGAGAGAGAGAGAGAGAGAGAGAGAGAGAGAGAGAGAGAGAGAGAGAGAGAGAGAGAGAGAGAGAGAGAGAGAGAGAGAGAGAGAGAGAGAGAGAGAGAGAGAGAGAGAGAGAGAGAGAGAGAGAGAGAGAGAGAGAGAGAGAGAGAGAGAGAGAGAGAGAGAGAGAGAGAGAGAGAGAGAGAGAGAGAGTAGTTTACGCTACAAAATCATGCGTTTTCTCTTGACGACTTCCGCTCACGTCACCTGCTGACATCACAATGCTGCGCGCGGTTGGACCGTCTCTCTTCTGTTGGCCGTGGTGCAAGCAAAGTCTATAATATATACCAAGTCAAGTCATACGCAGCTTTGTGGGAGGAGACACGGCCGAGGCGTGGCTTATGCGTGACGTTGCTTGGAGCCAAACTAGAGAATGTAGAAACAGGGATTTATAGGAAACGAAGAAAGGCGGACTAATTTAAATCAATAACTTCAACATGACCCCTCTCACACCCCACACCGCCGTTTGCAGGCATTGGAATTACAGTCACGCATATCACAATAAAAAATGCATATTTTTTCGTCAGTGGCTTGCCTGAATTCGCGGTGAAAGAAGGCGAGAATGCACATCCAAAGTACACACACGGCCGCAACTTTAGTCACCCGTGAATTGGCTTCAAGTGACGTCATCCCGCTGTTCCGCACCAAACCGCCCCATGCGCGTGCTGGTCGCAGTTTTGAAGGCAGAGTGACTTAACTTGCTATATATAGACTTTGGGTGCAAGCGTAAGTAGATTTGGAGACGTGTTGCCTCGACGCCGTTGAGCAGTGATAAGAGCAACGTCACCAGCCCCATATCCGTTGCTGTGCCTATCTATCTACCAACTTACCTACTTACCTATCTACTTATTATCTACTTGTGTCTACTTGTCTGCTTGCTTACCTACCTAATTGTCTATCTACCTACCTGCCTCACTACATAACTGCTTACCTACCTACTTACCTAAGTATCTAACTAACTAACTATTTTCCTGCCTATTTACTTATCTAATTAATTACCTCCTTGTCTGCCTATCTACCTACCAATCAGACTACACACACACACACACACACACACACACACACAAACAAACAAACATACTAAACACTTTCCTGGGAGTATGTATTATAGCTACACACCGCCCCAAACCCTCCAGAGCACTACTGAAAGCCTGAACACAGCATAACAAACATTCTTGCGCAACACCCGGGAGACGCCATAGATCGATCATGCAGTTATTCCCGCGATTTTTACGAGACTTGTGCATTAAGATAAAAATTAATAAAGAATAGACCCACCGGTGAGTACGTAATAAAACTAAAGGTATTGGATGAGAAACGAAGAGCAGCGAGGTGGACTTTCTTATGACTAATTCGAAAGAAGAATTAGGTAGGAGGGTGAGCGAGGAAAGAAAGGAGTGAGTGACAGAACAAAGGTGACGAAACTGAGAATTAATGGAGAGAGAACAAGAAGTATGGAACGCAAGGGAAGAGTGAGGAAGATCAGGCAAGGTGGATATTTTTTTTCTCATAACTAAGGTGCAAGCGTGAAATGAAAGGGGGGTAAGCGAGGAAAGAAAAGGGTGAGAGACAGAACAAAGGTGATGAAAACGAGAGAAAAGGGAAAGAAAACAAGAAGTATGAAGAACAAGAAAGGGAGTAAGGAAAGGTCAGGCACGTAAAGAATAGGAAAATAAAAGAAAGGACAGTTGTAATATTTTGTCCTTACTGTTACAGAAGACAACTAACATATAAACAAAAGAGATTATGTAAAAACAACGCCAAAACACGCGCCTTCTATAAAAAAAAGTCATCAAAGAGTTGCCGAATGTAGGTTTAGAGTTGTCCTGATCATCCAATCTTGAAATAAAGTGTCATAGGATGTCAAGCAGAAATAAATTAATAGAAAACAAGGCTTGACTTTTTTTGTGAATATGATAAAAAAAAATGATCACGGGGTTATAGCTCAATGAATACTCTCAGTTAGGTAAGAAGAAAAGTGAAGAAGTTAGCACAAGTAAAAAATAACGATGGAAAAGGAATAAGAACTGAGAGTAAGTTAGAAAGAAATGAGTTGGAAAATACTGAGCACGGAAACTAATATAAACAAATGAAGGCGTACACGTAAAGATATATGCCCAATGAGGTAATACAAGAAGTGCGAATGACAACTGTAGTAAAAATAAGGGGGAGGAAAAGTAGCAAGCACAGGGAGTAAGTTAGTGAGGAAAAAGTTGGAGAGGGAAACTAATAGAAACTGATTGATTAAGACGTTGCAAGTAAATATACACCTTCATATAGACAAGAGAAGGAAAGTAATAAAAATAAATAAGAGAAAGTACAGAAAGTTAAAAATTAGCAAGATTCAAGTTGACACAAGGAAAACTTAGAAAATTATTAGGATGCTGCAAATAAATATACACACTCAGGCAAGAAAAGAAATGAGAAAGATTCTACGAGCAATAAAGGGGGAGAAAAAAGAAAGGACACAGAGTAAATTAGGAATATATGACCAGGAAAAAGTTGGACAAGGAAACTAATAAAAAACCGATGAAGACGTTACAGTAAATATACACATTTAGGCAAGAGAACCAAAAAAAAAAAAAAAATAGCGTAAGTAATAAAAGAGGAGGAAAGGAGAAAGACCAGAATAAGTAAAAAAAAAAAAATGAAAATTGATTAGCACACTCCATCTTAATACACACGTTCAGTTAGGCAAGGAAAGAAGTGAGGAATATGGAGCAAGTAATAAAGAGGATGAAGAAGAGAGAAAACAGAGGATAATAGACCAAGGTATAAATCAACAGGAAATATCTTTGAGAGGAAGTGACGAAAAAAACTGATTAGTTCGCTCAGTTAGGCAAGACAAGAATTGAGATAGTGCAGGCTATTAATAGGGAGATAAAGGAGAGGACAGGGGGCAGGTTGCAAAGAAATAGACAGGAAGTAAATGGACAGATAAAACAACAGAAAATGATAAAGACGTTTCAATTAGGTTCAAAGACAGAAAAATGAGAGAGGAGACATAATAAGCAGGAAGACAAGGAAAAAATAGAGAAAGAAACGTTAATTTAGGGAGAAATTAAGAAGAAATGATATGATGATGATATGGTGGTGGTGGTGGAGTATATATTGAACAGAGATTAAACGATACAAATAGATGAAAACTTTACAACTAAATTTATATGCTCATTTAGATAAGGTAAGTGAAAAAATGCTCAATATCATTAACGGGGAAATATAGATAAGAAAAACTGAAGTAAAAGAAGAGAAAATAATAATGCGATACAAACAGATTTGAAAATTACAACAAAATTCACGCGTTCATTTAGACAAGAGTGAAAGAGATAGGCAAAGAGTAATAGTGGGAAAAAGAAGAGAGGATTAATGGTAAAGAAAGAAAATTAACAATAAATAACTGGACAAAAACAACAATAGAAAATGATGAAAACTCTAACACTAATTATATTATCAAAGCTCATCAAGATAAAAGAGAGAGTGGCAGATAAGAGAAGAGTAATAACCGGAGGAGTAAAGGAAAAGGACAGAGGGTGAGTTAGAAATAATACAAGCGGGAAAGTACTGGGCAGGAATAAAGCAATAACAACAGAGCAGACAGGTAAAGGTGTGAAAAATACAGGTTAACTAATAAGGGCATAAAAGGAGGAGGACTGAGATTGAAGATTTTGGGTAATTTAGAATGAAAAATAAACAGACAAATATTGAATAGATAGAGATTGATGGCACAGATTACAAATTACACGTTCATCTTCTTGATATAAATAAAACCCACACTCGCAGACGATAGAGGTATATTTTTACCAAACAGTTTCGGTGGACACTGCCACTCCTGGGGAAGCAGCCATTTGTTATGTAAATGTAATGATTACAAAAAACGTAAGGTTACTGAGGCAATGTGAATAAAGAAATATAATAATTTTAATTTGTGTGGGGGCAATTTCAAGCTAGATCCGGTAATGAGGTCACTGGTGGAGAAGTCTCTAGCGTTGGGGCGGGGAGGTGACCTTACTTCCCTCTGTTTGACCTGACGGGTAAGGGTTCGCCCACCCCTCCTCCCTGTCTTGCCCCTCCCATATTTACCCGTTCCTTTTTGTATATAAGAAGAATGTTAACCACTATACCTACTTCTTCTCTTCCTTCACACCACTGAAGATGGCGGCAGTGTCCACCGAAATTGTTTGGTAAAAATATACCTCTATAGTCTGCCAGTGTGGGTTTTATTTACAGATCACAACTAAATGTACATGTTCAATTAGAAAGGAAATGGAGTTAGTAAGATTAGACAAAAGTATTACGGATAGAGGGTGGGCGGACAAAAAGAAATGAACGGAACAAGGCCGGAGAGAGAGAGAACGTGCTGGATCGGAACATATTGCAGGGACGAAAGTAAATACACATGTTCAGTTAGAGAGGAAAATTAGTAATAATAAGATTACAGTAATAAAAGAAAGAAGAGAGAGAAAGGACAGGCAAAGAGGTTAACAGGAAGAAAAAACAGAAGAAAGTGACCTAGAGGAAATGATTGGATCATATTGAGGCAACATTCTTTACAAGATCAATTAGACAGGAAATTCAGTTAAAATATATGAAAAAACACAAAAGTACAGAGAGTTCAATATTTTTTTTAACATCAAAGGAGGCGGCTCAAGGGCAAGAAACAAAAGCAGGAACAAAAAGGCCCGCTAGACGCTGCTCCAGTGAAGGAAAACAGAACAAGAGGCCAAAAGAAAGGTCAATTACTGGTGGAGGTGTCCTGATACTTTCTTCTTGAAAGAGTTCAAGTCGTAGGCAGGAGGAAACACAGACGTAGGAAGGCTGTTCCAAAGTTTACTAGCGGAAGGGATAAAAGAATGAAGATGCTGGTTAACTCTTGCAGAAGGAATTTGGACAAAATAAGGAGGAGCTCGGGTAGAAAGTCGTGTGCAGCGGAGCCGCGGGAGGGGGGAGGCGTGCAGTTAGCAAGTTCGGGAGAGCAGTCAGCATGAAATATCGATAGAAGATAGGAAGAGATGCAACATTGCGGCGGAATTAAAGAGTTAGAAGACTTTTAGTAAGAGGAGGAGAGATGATGAGACGAAGCGCCCTTGATTCCACTCTGTCCAAGAGAGCTGTGTGTGTGTGGAGTCCAACAACACATGAGATGCATACATAGACAGAAAGAGATGAAGAGAGCAAGGCTGGACAGGGAGAACATGACGCGGACAAATTACAACGTCAAAACTCCATGCACTCGTTCAGTTCCAAGAAAAGGAGTTATGAAGATAAGATAGAAGTAATACTGGACAAAAAGAGAAGGGACAGGCGGAGAGATTGACAGAAAAAAAGGAACCCAACAAAGCTGAATAAAGGAAATTCTAGGAATGGATTAAGAGGCTCATTTAGACACAAAGATAATAAAAGAAAATAAAGGAGGAAAGAACAGGTTAGGTTAGGTAGAAAAAAATTAACTGAACAAAACTGAACAGAGAAAATTATAGAAAAGGATTAAGGGGTCCCAACTAAATGCTAACGTTCATTTAGACAGGAAATGGAGTTGGTGAGATAATACAAGAGAGTTAAGTGACAGAGGGTGCGGTTGACAGAAGGAAATGAACAGAACAAGGCTGGACAGTGAGAGCATGCTAGGAACAGATTACACGGTCAACTCTAGGTCCAAGTTCACTTCTAAGAAAATGAATCACGATAATAAAATAAGTGTAACAAAGGAGATGATGAAGCAAGTATTAAAAGAATGGCATTGAAAAGATAAGGCAAGGAGTTGAGAAGAGTGAAAGAGAGTTTAGAAGATGAGACAAGGAGTTAAGAGGAGTATTAGAGGAGAATAGAAGGTGGTTAAGAGATGTATAGAAAACGAGACGAGCAGTTAAGAGGAATGAAAGAGAAGTAGAGAAGACGAGACAAGGAGTTAAGAGGAGTATTAAAGGAGAATAGAAGGTGGTTAAGAGAAGTATAGAAAACGAGACGAGCAGTTAAGAGGAATGAAAAGGACGAGTAAAAGAGGAATTAAGAGGAGTGAGAAGTAAAGACTGGGATAAGAAAAAAAAAGGTTAATAAGAAGCAGGAGTAAAAAAAAGGTCGAGAGGAGTAATAGTAAAGCCAGGAGTAAAATAAAAAATGAGGAGTAAAAAGTAAAATAAAGTGATGAGGAGTAAAAAGTAAAGACAGGAGTAAAGAAAAGTTAAATAATGATAAAAGTAAAAATGAGTTAAGCAAAGCAAGGGGTGTGTCAAAGTGAATCTAAGTATCTAAGTATCTAAGTAATGACAAAGGTAAAAAAAAAAGTTTAATAGGTAGAGACAAGAGTAAATAGGAGTAAGTAAAGACGAGTAAATATAAGTAATGACAAAAGTGAAAATAATAAGTAATCAAGTAAATAGAAGATTAGTAAAGACAAGTAAAAATAAGTAATGACAAAAGTGAAAATAATAAGTAATTAAGTAAACAGAAGATAAGTAAAGACAAGTAAAAATAAGTAATGACAAAAGTGAAAATAATAAGTAATTAAGTAAACAGAAGATAAGTAAAGACAAGTAAAAATAAGTAATGACAAAAGTGAAAATAATAAGTAATTAAGTAAATAAAAGATAAGTAAAGACAAGTAAGAGTAAGTAAAGACAAGTAAGAGTAAAATAAAAATATGAGTAAGTAAAAAAAGAGTGAAAAATATAAGTAAAAAAAAAAAAAAGTGAAAAAGGAGTTAAGACGATAAGAGTAAAAAAAAAAAGGGTTGTAGTAGACCAAATAAGACCGGCGTAAGAAAGAAAAGGAAAGCGAGGAAAGACAGAAGGTGAGGCAGACAGACGCAATATACACGTTCAGATATACGAGTAACAGAGCCGACGGACACACCGCCTAAAGACAGCCCTTGTGCATCACTTGTGCTATTTATGTAATCGGCCATCGCTCCGCTGACTCACCAAGCTATTTCTTCATTACTTCTTCCACACTTATCCACCTGCCTTGATGTTAGCCCAGCCGTCACCGCTGCTGCAATACCCATCCACTGGCTAACGTATCCATCCATTCATCAAATACTTTTATAAATTTCTCGGTACCCTCGCTCTCTCACACACACAGTAGTTCATTCATATTGTAGCGGCACTCCAGGCGTGGATCCCTCAGGCCTCGTGCCGCAGGAGGGGCCGCCGCATCTCTCTGACGTGGGCAAGCTTTCATGGGGGGTTAGTGACCCAGTCTGGCCGCAGGTTACCCCACGTGTCAACGGAACAGAGCAACAAGTTTTGTGGGATTTATATTGAATTTGTTAATATTCTAAAAAAGAAAATCATTTATAAAACCTATACCCCATTTTTATGGAATTCAATTTACACAGTATTTATAAATAGTTTATAGTTAAAGACAAGAAATTTGTTGTTCAGAGTGAAACATTTGGCATTTCCGCGTTCTTTACAGTCTTGTGTCTTAGTGTCTTCGCGAAGTGGAGGAATGTAATTCATATCTGCATCTACTTGACACCTTTCTATCTACTTCCTCTTCCTCTCTCTGACTAATTCATCTTTTTATCTATATATAAAAAAAACTCTGCTCCCACATACTTTTTCACCTGTTATATTTCCTCCTATTCATACTTCTACACCTCCTCCCCCTCCTCCTTCTCCTCCTCCTCCTCCTCCTACTACTACTACTACTACTACTACAACTACTACTGTTATCAATAATAATGATAATTCTAATAATAATAATAATAATAATAATAATAATAATAATAATAATAATAATAATAATAATAATAATAATAATAATAATAATAATAATAATAATAATAATAATAATATGAGTAATAATAATAATAATGATAATAATAACAATAATAATTATAACAATAATAATATAGTAACAATAAAAATAATAATGTTAGTTGCAATTGCAACTATTATTCATAATTATTATTATTGTTATTACTAATATTATCATTATTATTATCATTATTATTATTAGTAGTAGTAGTATCGTTGTTGTTGTTGTTGTTGTTGTTGTTGTTGTTGTTGTTGTTGTTATTATTATTATTATTATTATTATTATTATTATTATTATTATTATTATTTTTAACATTACCTCGGGCGTTGTCATATACATTGTAATAACAATATTAGTAATAGTAAAGAGAAGAGAAATATTCATGTATCATAACATAAACATTTACAACACAAATAATAACAAATCGTTTCGATCAAGGCTTTTGATCATAAAAATGGCTCCATGTTTTAGTGAGCATTCACTTGGTAAATCTGCACCGCCACCACGATACTGGAGCCAAACTGCGCCGATACCGGGTGGAGAACATGTTTTCCGAGCCACACCATCGAGATCATCAAGTCGTGTTACCCGCCGTGCAGCAACAGCGATACCTGGTGCGCTCATCAGCTCACAGAACGTGTCATCGTGAGCTGCTTTGAACCTGTGCCATGCTCCAGCACTGCGGTCATGTCGAGGGCACAACAATATACATTGTAACAATACTTTTTTTTAATTTTAATGTAGATATCTTTACCGTTAAAATTACGAGATCTGCGTACCAACCAACAGTGCAAAGCCCGCAAACCTGCATCATGTCTGCGTCGTGTGTTATATCATCAGATTAATATATATATATATATATATATATATATATATATATATATATATATATATATATATATATATATATATATATATATATATATATATATATATATATATATATATATATATATATATATATATATATATATATATATATATATATATATATATATATATATATATATATATATATATATATATATATATATATATATATATATATATATATATATATTCTTTTTTTTATCCCAGTTGGCAGAAATCCTTCGTATGTGATGTAACGTTTATCAACGAACGAGTTACACGTGGCGTTAAAGATATATTTCGTCCACTTAGTTTATCCAGACAGACGTACAACTTGTTGACACTATGAATTATATACTCTCAGAAGCGCACTAAGCACAAAGCCCCAGCAATTTTTGCAGCGCCGGGCCGCGGGGTGGCGGGAACACTGTGCCGCCAACACACCGTGGAGAGATGACTGCGACAGGTGTCCGCACTGTGGCAGTTATCGCCGGAACTGGACGGTTATGCTAACATGAGGTAGGGAGGGAAGAAGGACGCTGGGAAAGGCCTTTGTCTTCCTGGGGAATAGCAACTAACCGCTTCTCTATTTACCTGTTGTCTTATTAATCCATTCATCTACAGCTTCTCTTATTTACTTATTTGCTCTTCTTTTAGTCATACAGTTTTTCATCAGTCACCTATTTATGTACTCATCACTTGTTCATCCACCTGCTCCACCTCACTCATCACTATCTCTTACTCACTCTCCCTCCCGCCGCAGGGAGGAGCGCTTCAACAACCTGTCTCCGCACCTGTCCTACGCCATCACCAACGAGAGTTCCAATTACCTGCTGTTCGGTGAGTCATGAGTCACGTGGTGGATGCTATGTGTGTTTATCCCCTGTGCCGTCACCACACCACCCCCACCACCACCACCGTCATCATTACTGTTACGCCCGAAGCCCATATGACGTAATTTACCTAGATTTTCAGAAAGCGTTTGATAAAGTTCCTCACGTTAGGCTTATTTGAAAACTGCGTTCCCACGGTATTAACGACCATCTATGTGCGTGGATTCATGACTGGCTCACCGACAGAGAACAACGTGTTCTTAATGGTGAAGCAGTCCTCTCTCTCTCTCTCTCTCTCTCTCTCTCTCTCTCTCTCTCTCTCTCTCTCTCTCTCTCTCTCTCTCTCTCTCTCTCTCTCCTTTATTACTTTCCTCCCTCATCTCTTTCCTTCTGTCTTTACCTTATTTCTTCCTCCTTATTTTCTTCTTTTATACCTTCTTCCTTATTCTTTTTTACCTCTTTTCTCTCTTTCTTAACTCATTTGATCATTCTCTCTCTCTCTCTCTCTCTCTCTCTCTCTCTCTCTCTCTCTCTCTCTCTCTCTCTCTCTCTCTCTCTCTCTCTCTCTCTCTCTCTTCCTACTGTATCACCTTCCACCTTCCCCTTCCTTTCTTCCTCACTCCTCACTCGCATTCGTCCCTCCCTCGTCCATAATTAATGCACCGTCTTTAAGTAACTCATATTGTCATCCATTCTCTCCTCCGATACCTCAGGCCGTTCTACCACCAAGGTATATACCAATCAATCAGTCTCCCTTTCACTACTCGCACTGTTTATATTTTCCCCTTTCTCCCTTTTCTCCTCACTCTCCCGGGGTCTCCCACACCTATTATTATCCCTTCCCTATTCTCGTTTTCCACCATTACTCTTTGTCTGCCCCTCCCTTCCTTTCCCCTTTCACCTTTTATCAGCTTTCCGTACCTTTCCTCACCTTTCTTATAGTACCTTTTTTATAGCTTATAGTGACACCATCTTACATTTCCTCACACACCTGAATAGCCTTTTACCTCTCTTTCCTCTCTAATTTATTCCCTCTCCGCACCCTTTTCTACTTCCCTCCTCTCACCATCCATCACCTGCCCTCCCTCACCTTCCCTCCTCGCCTCTCCTCACGCAGGCCTCAACACACCCGGTTCGCATGGGATCTGATACATTGTTTTTATTCTTTTTATTTCTTATTTGATGATGTTTTCCTCATATTCCTTGCACCCCTAAAATGTCCGTGGAGGAGTAACTTTAAGGTATCAAAGCATGTAGCTAATGTTCTTCGATTTCTGTTTAGTTTGTATTTATTTATTCACTATTATTATTATTTTTACGTTTTCGCCCCTGGCGCCGGTGTCGTGTTCCTGGCTGTCCCCCTATTCCTAGCTATCCTCCCACGAACAGCGCATGCTCAGAAGCGAATGTAAACAAACAAAGACTTGTTGATAAACAGAGCTGGTCTCGCGCGTCATCCCTCGACAGCAAGGCTTTGCTCACTTCGCTAGAACCCCCCCCCCCCTTCATGAACCTCTAGCCCTCTAGCCCCCGCAAAAGATCTGCCAAAATTACGGGCCTGCACATGCACTTCAAGAGGGTTTTTTTTTAATAATAGCAAGATGGTGTTTCCGGAAAATTCACTCATTAATCACCGCATGAAGGCTATTTATTAGCCATTCACTTCACTCATTACAAATCAGAGCGCTGTACTGGATTCATGAATAATTTTCCCTATGAAAGATTAAAACAATATGCCCTCCTGCGCTGGAAAACACTGGGAGAACAGCCATGTTCACGCGACCAGCTGCGTTCACGGATCCGTATTCATAGCGATCCGCCTTTTTGTTTGTAAACAAAACGGACCGCCAGCAATAGGAGGGCAGCCTTAAACGCGACACTGGTAGACTTTCTTTGTGGGTACCTGGTGGTCGGCCCCAGCCCGTTATGGCGCAGGCAAGTGCTTATAGTGGCACCATCTTGCGTGACTCCTGATGCCCCCCCCCCCCCCCCAGCCTCATCTTTGAACCTCTTTTAGAGAGAATCTAGAGTACGGGTTGATAGGCGGTCTTCAGGACAGCAAGTTGGTTGACTGGCCACTCGGCGGTGACTGAAAAATCCCGGCTTGTGGCGGCAGTAAGGATATGGACGTGCGTCGTCCGACACGCCACGCCCGCACGCTAACCAGGCCTCCCCTAAATGCCCTTCCCTTTCCTAAATTTAGTTCTTTCAATTTTCTATTTCATCCTGTTTTATTGTTCTGGCTCTCCTTGTACTTGCTTCTGTTTTTTGTTCTTATGTAACCATCCTCGATATTATTTAATCTTCTGATTCATTTTCTTCATCTTTTTCCCCCTTCTCAAATAAGCAATTATTCTCCACACCTAACACCTGTCTAATCAACACCACCCACCTCCTACCTGCCAACATTTCCAACACTCACGAACAGGTAACACCACCAACCTTCAATGGACCTCCCCCCTGTCTCATCTCCTCACACGCCCTTCCCCAGGTACACATCCACAGGTAACATTGTCCACGCCCTTCCCCAGACACCTAAACAATAATATTTCCTCACGTCTAACTATGTAAGCCCAACGATCTTCCCTTAAACCTGCCCATGTCCCGTCCTGCCCATATCCCGTCCCCCAAGAAACAGCACTCCCTTTCTCCCATTTAAAGCTGCCCATGATCTCCCCATATCCCGTCCCCCAAGAAACAGCACTCCCTTTCTCCCATTTAAAGCTGTCCATGATCTCCCCATATCCCGTCCCCAAGAAACAGCACTCCCTTTCTCCCATTTAAAGCTGTCCATGATCTCCCCACGTCCCTCCACAAGTAACTTCACCCACATATTCCCCTCTGTACCTGCCCAATACCTCTCCACAACTCCCCAGGTAACAACATTCACTTTCTCCCCTCTATACCTGCCTCATATCTCCCCCACGTCTTCCCAGGTAACATAATCCACTTTCTCCCCCCTACACCTGTACAATACCTCCCTATGTTCTTCTCCAGGTAACAGCGCCAATGTCCTTCAGTCCTACGTGTATGAGCGTGTCCAGCCCTTCGCCAGAGTGGCCGCGCCCCTCCCGCCCGAGGCCTGGACGCACCTCTGTCACGTCGTCACCCCCACCACTTACACCCTGTACTGCAGAGGGGAGGTGAGGAGGTGTGGAGGGTTAGGGGCTAAGTGTGTGTAAGGTTGGGTGCAGGGGTGAAGTGTGTGTAAGGTTGGGTGCAGGGGTGAAGTGTGTGTAAGGTTGGGTGCAGGGGTGAAGTGTGTGGAAGGTTGGGTGCAGGGGTGAAGTGTGTGGAAGGTTGGGTGCAGGGGTGAAGTGTGTGGAAGGTTGGGTGCAGGGGTGAAGTGTGTGTAAGGTTGGGTGCAGGGGTGAAGTGTGTGGAAGGTTGGGTGCAGGGGTGAAGTGTGTGGAAGGTTGGGTGCAGGGGTGAAGTGTGTGTAAGGGGTGAAGTGTGTGGAAGGTTGGGTGCAGGGGTGAAGTGTGTGGAAGGTTGGGTGCAGGGGTGAAGTGTGTGGAAGGTTGGGTGCAGGGGTGAAGTGTGTGTAAGGTTGGGTGCAGGGGCTAAGTGTGTGGAAGGTTGGGTGCAGGGGTGAAGTGTGTGGAAGGTTGGGTGCAGGGGTGAAGTGTGTGGAAGGTTGGGTGCAGGGGTGAAGTGTGTGGAAGGTTGGGTGAAAGGTGTATCCCCCCCCCCCATAGTATTCTTCCATTACCTACATCCTATTGTCCTCTTCGTCTTGTCTTCCCTCCCTCTATACTGTCTTCCCTCCTTTAGTTATCCTCTTCTCCCTGTCTTCCTTTTCACCGACACTGACCTTCCCCCTAAGCCACTCCTCCTCCTCCTCCTCCTCATACTGTCTTGCCGTCCTCTCCATTGGTTCTCGTCCCCTCAGGTGCTAGCGGAAGGAACCCTCGACAGGGCCGGTAGTCTGCCCCTCAACGGCACCCTGATCATCGGCCAGGAGCAGGACAGGCTGGCGGGCGGCTTCCACAGGGAGCAGGTAACGAGAAACGATTAGATCCCCTCTGCTTGGCCGTGTTAGTGGCAGTGTTAGTGGCGACAGTAGTAGTAGTAGTAGTAGTAGTAGTGTGCTGAAAATTGAATAAGCGTAAAATATCTGAACCGAACAATCTTTTCACTCTCACACGCATATCTAGCCTCGCGTCTTTAGTCTGGCGTCAAAGAGTCTGAACGTTATACCTCCTCCTCGTCCTCCTCTCCACTCCTGCAGGTTCTTCATGGGGACTTCGCGCAGCTCAGCCTGTGGAGCCGCGCGCTGACCAGCGACGAGGTGATGAGCT
Organism: Eriocheir sinensis; assembly: GCF_024679095.1. NCBI lineage: Eukaryota > Metazoa > Arthropoda > Malacostraca > Decapoda > Varunidae > Eriocheir > Eriocheir sinensis. Next base: position 3,615,121 of record NC_066563.1, read on the forward strand.
TGGCGACTTGTCAAGGGCCCGCGAACGGCGACCTTCTCAATCTCGACGCCGAAGACCCGATGGAGTTCGGTGAAACCAACTTTACTTACGTTGACCTTCAAGAACTGTGCAGGTGAAGGTGAACTGACAGGCTTGAGTGAAGACTGACAGACTTAGGACTAAACAGCAATCCTATAGACTACCGTCAAACTTGTCCCTTCTTCAGGGACTAAGGACTGAGGACTTAAGATTCAGCAGCAATTCTAAGACAACCTTGTAACTCGCCTCTGTTCGCAGGCCGTCACACCGCTACCAAATGATGCCGGAGGCCCGCACCTTCGCGGAGGCACTATCGTTGTGTCAGGTCGTGAACTCGACCTTGGCCGTCCCTGCCTCCCTGGACGACGACCACCGCCTCCACCATGAGCTGCGGCAGTTCGAGGCCGTATGTCAGCCGGGCAGCATCTACAAGTTCTACCTCGGCATTACAGACGAGGCGCGGGAAGGTGAGTGGAGGGACGCCAACACCCAGCAGCTGATCCAGTACAAGAACTTCAAGCCGCAGCACCCACGCGGCGGCAGCGTCCAGAATTGTGGCCAGGTGCTCCCCGACGGGCTGTGGAGCGACGCTAGCTGCGACACGGAGCTGTGCGGCGCCTGCCACGTCGAGGCCACGGAGTTCCTGTACCTGCGCGGCCTCTGCTTCAAGACAGACGCCATGATGCATTTCCGCCTGGGCGGCTACATGGGCGGCCGTCCGGTGTTCCGCGGCTACTACAACCACGTCATCCTGTGGCAGGAGGCCGGCAAGCGGTGGGTGCTGGTGGAGACCGAGACCAACGAGACTCTGGCCTGGCTGACGCTGCTCAACCCCAAGCAATACCCCGTCGGCCTCCACACCTGGACCGCCGCCACGCGCCTCTGTGAACAGCCGGCGGGCAGCAGCCTGCCCCTTAGTCTGTCGCCGTGCCCGCACCACAAGTTCATGTGCAAGTCCGGCTTCTGCCTCGACCACAAGTTCCGCTGCAACTTCCGCTTCGATTGTCTGGACGGGAGTGACGAGGACGACTGCGGCGTGGTAGTGAAGGACCAATCCTACCGCCCCCACCTGCCGCCTCGGGGGCCGCAGGACACCACGCTTCTCATCGCGCCCTCCATCACCCTCACGCGTATCGCCAACATCGACGACATTCGCATGACGCTCAACCTCGAGTTCTCCGTCAGCCCCACCTGGAGGGACGCCAGGCTTAACTTCAGCCATCTCCACCCGGGCTTCAACGCTCTCATCCAGACGGAGGAGGCGCAGGGGATCTGGATGCCGCGGCTGAAGCTGGTGAACCTGGAGGGCGGCGAGTACGAGGTGCTGGAGGAGACGGTGGTGGTGACGACAGCCAACCAGCCCATCCTGCCGCCCGTGGCCTCCGTTAAGCGAGGTGAGGAGGGGCGAGTCTTGCTGCTCAGATACAGTTAAGGCTGAGGTGCCTACTTAAACACACTCTTCCTCACTATCTAATTCTCTCTCTTTCTGTATCTATCTATCTATTTATCTATCTATTTATCTACCTACCTATCTAACCGCCCATCCCCGCAGACCTGGTGTACCCCGGCAATGTCAACAACATCACCATCATCCAGCAGTTCACGGCCAAGTTCACGTGCAGTTTCAACCTCTACGTGTACCCGTTCGATGTGCAGGAGTGCAGCATCGACATCCAGCTGCCGTGGACCTACAAGGACATCGTCGAGTTCTCGCCGAAGAGCGGAGAAGCGAGGTACACGGGGCAGACTGACCTGGCGCTGTACACCGTCAAGAATGTTCTATTCCGGCCACAGACGGCGCCCAACCTGCTGAGCCTCCAACTGGAGCTGCACCGCCGCCAGGGCGTCGTGCTGCTGTCCACCTTCGTGCCGTCCGTGCTGCTGCTGGCGGTGAGCTGGGCTACGCTCTTCGTCCATATGGAGGCGCTCAACGTGCGGGCCGTCATGTCCCTCACGACGCTCCTCGTCCTGTACACGCTCTTCGCTAACTTCTCGAGCACGATGCCCAACACCGCCGCCATCAAGCTCATCGACGTGTGGTTCTTCTTCATCATCGTCCTGCTCTTCTGTAACATCATGGTGCACATCTTCGTCACCTTCGTCGCCAGCCGCTCCGCCTCGGCCAAGCCCTCGCCCAAGGGAGTGCTCAAGATCACCCCACACAGCGGGACGCAAGACGAGCCGCTCAGGTTCTCTCCGCAGCGGGTCATGGCCATCTACCGGATCTTCATCCTCCCGCCGGTCTTCGTCTTCTTCACGATCAGCTTCTGCCTAATGATATACCTGGAAGGGCCGATGGCCAGGGCAGCGCAGCAAGCCAAAGGGTAAACTGATCCGCCACACTAACGGGAAGGAGAGGTGTTGCCTAGCTCATCAAGGAAACAAAATAACGACACGGCACACGCAGCACACCAAAGCCAAGTTATTGACACACTGACAAGAAAAAACTTTGCCTCTCTCCATACAGATACGAGACAGTGAAACTCCGTCAGGAACATATCAAACCAAAGTAATCAACACACACACACACACACACACACACACACACACACACACACACACACATATATATTCGAAAAATTGCGAAATCATTACACCACGGCTGATAAATCAAAATGTAAGATCAACAAAGGAAAAAAGCAACAAAAAATGGTGTTCTCCCACCCTAGAATTCCAAACTAATGAACCCCCTACTCCGGGCACGTGATAAAGTTCAGTGGCGACCCATCCCAGCCAGACAGTCACCCGCCAGCCCAACAAGGTTCCTGTCCACGCAAGTTGGCACTGACACACACACATATCTCCGCAGCTTTAATTAAAAAAAGGGATAACAACAGTACAAAATATGATGCAGCGAACCCTCGATCTAGCTGCCATTCCTCTGATCGTCGCGGCGTATAACAGAGACAGCAACAATAACCACGACGCGGGACCACCAGCGATTACACTCGTTGAAGACAGAGGAAAAAATGCCCCGTGAACTTGGAGCACATCTTTCCGGCTAACAGAGGACTTTTTTCTCCCCTTTTTTTAAATAACATGCTAACGACAGACAACAGAAATATATCGCTTTTTAGCGTGCTCTCTCTCTCCCGCATTATCGTTTAGGAGCGCAGCGAAAAACAAATTTTTGCGCTCATTGAAGAGATTAGAAAACGAGGAGAAATGTCTACCGTTCCTATGATACAGTTTTCAGGCTAACAACAGAGAGGAAAAGCTACGCCATTTTCTACTTTCGGCGTGACATTTTAATGGCAGGAAGAAAAATAAATAATGTTAATTTACGAGACAAACGATGCAAAATGCCCACAGCACCTGTAATATATATATTTTTTTTTGGCAAACTGTAAATTTTCTCTCTCCTAATATTATAAAGTTTCTCTCTGTTCTCGTTGGATTAGTTTTGTATAACTTACGACCACCAAATTGTAAACGTTACGATCCTTTTTCATCTTCCTCATCGATTGCAAGTCTCTCTTACACCAGCAACAACCACAACAACAACAACAGGTTTAATATATTACTACCATCAAACACTACGAACGGAAACACTAACTACCACCTGTCCTAGGCCGAGGGTTGGTACTCGTGAGCCGCAACACACAAGGGGGCGGGAAGGGGGGTGGGGGGTAGGGGGACACACCACGCTCCCTCACTCCCGCCGAGCACCCACACGCCTGTCGCTGCGGGAAGGAGGATCTGTGGAGGGAGAATAGGAGCGTTAAGGCGGCGTCACAGGAGCAAATTCTCGAGCGCAGTGACTGTTTCGGATATATAATGTTACAAAGACTATCTATAAACACGCAATAAAGAGGATAATAACTCCCTTCACTTGTCCTTAAAGGCGTCAAAGCTATATATACAATACTTCAGGTAAAAATTCGTGTTTGTTATTTATTAGGTTTCACGTCAAAAGCGATAAAATATAAAAAGTATGAGAAAGACGGAAAAAAACAGAGGCTAAGTATGTACATCTGTTAGTCGATAAAAACACAAGCTATGGCCATCGCACCCAAACCTAATGGAACGAGACGAGTCATGTGGAGGGTTAGAGGGAAATAGTGAAGGAAGGCGAGATGACTGAGGGACGGAGGAAGGGGGGGAGGGAAGAGAGTGAGGGAGACGGGTGTTATTAGGTAAGGGAGGGTGATATATTCTTAGAGGGAAGAGGAAAGTGAAAGGCGAGATGGTTGAGGTAGGGAGGAAGTGAGGGAGGTGAGTTTCAAGTGTAAAATTTTGAGAGAACAAGGAAAACTACGTTACTGATGTGCGTAAAGAGGAAGGTGTAGATGTGAGCAAAGGAGAGAAAAGAAAGGAGAGATAGAAACCGGGAAAAATAGGTGGGGAGAGCAGTAAAGGTAAGCAGGTAAGTAAGACAGGTGGGTGATAGGTAGGTTTGTAGGTAATTTGTAGGTAGACGGTAGGTACTTTGGTAGGTAAAAAAAAAAATGTCGTTATGAAGACAATAAATATACAAGTAAAAATAAATACATGAATGAATAAGTAAATAAATCAGGAAAAAAACAAAGGAGACAGGTATGTAAGACAGGCAGGTGAGGTAATTAGATAGGTCGACATAGGTTTGAAGTTTGGTAGGTAAAATAATGAGTTGTTAGGAAGACAAAAAGGGGGAAAAATATAAAGATTACGAGAAACCAAAACGCTATAAAGAGAGAAAAATATAGGAAACAAAATGATAAAAGAGAGAACGTGAGGAGTTGAGAAAATAAAACAGAAAAGTAAGAATCACGAAGATGAAAAGAAACATGTACACAAGCAAAACCAAAGCGATAATAAAAATAAAAATAAAAATGCTCCAAAAATCAAATAAAAAGAAAAAGAAAAAACGTAAAATGAGAGAACGTGAGGAGTTAAGAAAATAAAACAGAAAACTAAGAACCACGAAGATGAAAAGAAACAGGTACGCAAGGAAAACCAAAGCGATAATAAAAATAAAAATAAAAATGCTCCAAAAATCAAATAAAAAGAAAAAGAAAAAACGCAAAATGAGAGAACGTGAGGAGTTAAGAAAATAAAACAGAAAACTAAGAACCACGAAGATGAAAAGAAACAGGTACGCAAGGAAAACCAAAGCGATAATAAAAATAAAAATAAAAATGCTCCAAAAATCAAATAAAAAGAAAAAGAAAAAACGTAAAATGAGAGAACGTGAGGAGTTGAGAAAATAAAACAGAAAACTAAGAACCACGAAGATGAAAAGAAACAGGTACACAAGCAAAACCAAAGCGATAATAAAAATAAAAATAAAAATGCTATATAAATCAAATAAAAATAAAAAGTCGAAAAACCACAAGCTAAGTCTATACCCAGCTCCTTACCTCCTGCTGTGGGTGGGGACGGCGGGGATGGGAGCGAGGAGAAACAACAGGGCGAACTAACTCCTCTTACCCCCAAGAATGGAGGAGAGGAAGTCACCGAGAGCTGTGGCGGCGTTTCCGAGGCCTTTGAAGAGGTTGGAGCCGGCGTTGTCCAGGGCGGTGAAGGTCTCGGTGTTACGGAAGCTGTGGGGAGAGCAGTAAAGGTAAGCAGGTATGAAGACGGGTGGGTGATTGGTAGGTGTGTAGGTAATTTGTAGGTAGGTACTTTGGTAGGTTATAAAAAAAAAGTCGTTATGAAGACAATGAATACACAAGTAAAAATAAATAAATTAATGAATAAGTAAATAAATCAGGAAATAAATAAAGGAGACAGGTGTATAAGAGAATGATTTGTTAGGAAGAAAATAAATATACAAGTAAAAATAAATAAATTAATGAATAAGTAAATAAATCAGGAAATAAATAAAGGAGACAGGTGTATAAGACAGGCAGGTGAGGTAATTAGATAGGTCGACATAGGTTTGAAGTTTGGTAGGTAAAAGAATGATTTGTTAGGAAGACAATTAATAGCCAGGTATGTAACTAACTAAATAAATAAATGAATATGTAAACAAATAAATAAAGGAGACACGTAAATAAGACAGGTGGGTGAGAGGTAGACAGGTAATTACTTCAGCCTCAACTCTCCTTACTTGGGATCAATGGTGTGGGTCTTGAACACGTGGTGACTGTGGTGGTGGGGGTGGCCTCCTCCAACATTCACGTCCACCACCTTAGTGAATCCAGTCCTCTGGGTGTCCTGCGGCCCTCCGACATTCACATTGACGCCTCCTGCACCCACGTCCGCCTCCACGGGCTTACGGAAGGAGGTGGTGTGGTGGGGAGCTCCTACACCAACGTCCACTCCGCCACCACCCACATTGACGTCCACGGTCTTGCTGAAGGTGTGGGTGTGCTGGTGGGGAGTTCCGACATCAACGCCCACACCCCCGGCGCCGACATTGACGTCCACGGGTTTGCTGAAGGACGTGGAGCGGTGGTGAGCCCCGGCATCAACGCCCACTCCGCCGCCACCGCCCACATTGACGTCCACAAGCTTGCTCCCTCCATGTCCCCCCACGCCCACGTCCACAAGCCTGCCTCCTCCATGTCCCCCCACGCCCACGTCCACAAGCCTGCCTCCGTCATGTCCCCCCACGCCCACGTCCACAAGCCTGCCTCCTCCATGTCCCCCCACGCCCACGTCCACTCCACGGCCGCCACCAACATTGACGTCCACAAGCTTGCCGCCGCCAGGTCGCCCCACGTCCACGTCGACCCCACCAGGACCGACTTGAACGTTCACGCCTATAGGAGCTGCCACCGCGGCCCCGACACACGCCACCACCACACACCAGGAGGCCAGCATCTGGGAACAATCGTCATTAGCATCAGAATCGATAGTGTAGCAACATACCTACATACTATGAAGCCTTTTCTAGAAACAACCATCATTATCATCATAATTATCATCATAATCATCCGCAGGACACACCTATAGGTCAGCGTTTAAGAGTCCCCTTTAAGGCGACCAGAAGTGGAATTGGACCCTTAACAAACAGCGACGGTGCACTAGTGACTGACAGCCAACACGTTGCAAACCTATTAAACAATTACTTTTCCTCGGTGTTTAATACTAACGGTCCTCCCACCACTACCACCAACACCGGTACTAATGTAAATCCCGAGCATGCATTGCCTAACTTTGAAATAACAACCGATGGAGTCCTTAAAGCCCTCCAATCACTTAAAACAAATAAAAATCCTGGACCTGACAAAGCATACCCTACTCTGCTCAAAGAAACAAAGAGCGAAATACTCTCCTCCCTCACAACCGTATTCAATATGTCCTTGCGACAAGGCATCGTCCCTTCAGATTGGAAAAAGGCTAACGTGACACCGATTTTTAAGAAAGGAGACAAAAAGTACCAGGTAATTACAGGCCCATTAGTCTAACTTCAGTTGTAGGTAAGCTACTTGAGAGCATAATTAGACCACCACCACGAGACAGCCACCCGAAACCACAATACGAAAAACAAAACAAAACACAATAAGAGACATATCAACAGAGCCATGCAAGAATAAAAAAATAAAAACAGCAAGAAACCGCGTCAGTGTCGTTCACAGTGCATAATAAGCAATAGGGAAGGGAAATACTTAGACAAAAAAAATAGGAAAGAGCTGACGACGAATGGCTCGTTTTTATAAGCATCCTTGTTGCATCACTTGTGGCGGCCGAGAAAATGAAAAAAAGGTTGGGCTCGGCAAGGTTCGTTTATGGGTTCTGGGAAGAGTGACGTCAGCGTTCAAGGTGCAGCAGCGGGTACAGGTGAAGCCGTTTCCTTCCTACTTATACTACCTGTTGCGCCCTTGAACCCCTCTCCTCCTCTTCCTCCTTCTCCTCTACCCACCTAACTCCCTCCTTCTCTCCCTTCTAGCTTGTCTCTCCTCCTCCCCCTCCGTTTCCCCATTCTTATCTCCAATTTATCGCCCCCTCAATCTCTCTCTCTCTCTTTCTCTAATTCCCTCCTCCTCTATCTTCTCTCCTATCTTAATTTCCTCCTCTCCCTCCTCCTCTCCCCACCTAACTCCATCCTTACCTCTCTCTAATTCCCTTCACCTCTATCTTCTCTCCCATCTTAACTTCCTCCCCTCCCCTCCTTTCCCCACCTAACTCCCTCCTCTCCCTTTCAATGCCCTCCTCCTCTACCTTCTCTCCCCATCTAACTTCCTCCCCTCCCCTCCTTTCCCCACCTAACTCCCTCCTCTCCCTTTCAATGCCCTCCTCCTCTACCTTCTCTCCCCATCTAACTTCCTCCCCTCCCCTCCTTTCCCCACCTAACTCCCTCCTCTCCCTTTCAATGCCCTCCTCCTCTACCTTCTCTTCCATCTAACTTCCTCCCTCCCTCTCCCTCCTTTCCCCACCTAACTCCCTCCTCTCCCTTTCAATGCCCTCCTCCTCTACCTTCTCTCCCATCTAACTTCCTCCCCTCCTCTACCTTCTCTCCCCATCTAACTTCCTCCCCTCCCCTCCTCTTCCCACCTAACTCCCTCCACTAACTAATAATCGCTCTCCCTTCCTCTTCATCTCTCTCCCCTCTAGCATGTATCTCCTCCTCCCCCTCCGTTTCTCCCTTCTTATCTCTCTCTCTCTCTCTCTCTCTCTCTCTCTCTCTCTCTCTCTCTCTCTCTCTCTCTCTCCGTCATATTTAATTTTATCCTTTACCCCTATCATTACCTATCTCTCCCTCCCCCTCCCCTCCACCAGAGCCTCCAGTCATCTCCCTCCCCCTCTTCGCTATCTCACGGTCTGTCCTTTCTTACCTGTGTTTGCCCTCGTAAGGAATGACTAAGGTAAATATAAATAATGACCACAACCACCACTACAATTACCACTACTACTACTACTACTATTACTACTGCTACAACCATAACCGCAACCGCCACAAGCATCATAACCAGCAGCAACTGTTCTCGTGGTGTGTGTTTGTTAATGTGAAGCCAAATGTGAATGACGAGGGAGTTTTAGCGGGTAAATAACACTCATCGCGCGTTGCCTAACTTTGAGGGTGAGTTAGTATGTTGTCATGTGCTGCCCTGCTGGTTTTTCTTCTTCCTAGGTTCTGTTTGTTTATTTTATTATTCATTTTTATTCGTCTTTTATTTCTTGTCGTTTATTTCTTGTTTGTTTGTTTGTTTGTTGTTCTTGTTTATCTTCGTCATCGTCGTCGTCTTCTTTTTTTTTCTTATTTTTTTTTCCTGCCTCTGTTCTATTTCTTTTTTTCTTCTTTTTTTCTTCTTTTTCTTTTACTTCTCTTTCTTCTTCTTTTCTCTTCTTCTTTTTCTTCTAATTCTCTTTCTTCTACTTTTTTCTTCTTTTTTTCTTCTTCTTCTTCTTTTTCTTCTTCTTC
>NC_066563.1:3629427-3791927 GCF_024679095.1 Eriocheir sinensis
ACAAGAAGAACCAAACTACCATATTTTCATGATCAAACTTCTCTCTTCCTACTCTTTTAATCTCACCACAGAACATCAACTAACCCTATAATACAAGAAGAACCAAACTACCATATTTTTCCATCATAAAATTTCTCTCCTCCCCTTCTCGCCGCGGGACAAAAGGTCAGCTCGGCGAGGAATGCCAGCAAGGAGGTCACGTGTAGCGGTATTATGGAGTTTGTATGCAGGAGGTGACTCGGATGTTCCTTCGTGGCCAAACCTTTCCTATGGTCCTGCATCCTCCTCTTCTTCCCAAGCTTCCACTTCCTCAACTTTCTCCATTCTGTTCTTTATCTTCTTCCTTTCCTTGCTTTTCTTTTTAAGTCCTATTCTTAAAACTATTCCTCTTTCTCTTCTCTTTATTTTCTTCTTCCCTTTCTTCCTGCACTGCCATTTCCTTATCTTTCCTTTTTCTTTTCTTCCTAAACTTCCACTTCCTCAACTTTCTTCATTCTTTTCTTTATCTTCCTCCTTTCCTTGCTTTTATTTTCAAGTCCTATTCTTAAAACTATTCCTCTCTCTCTCCTCTTTATTTTCTTCTTCCTCTTCTTCCTACACTGCAACTTCTTTATCTTTCTTTTTTTTCTTCTCTTCCTAAACGCTATATTATTCCTTACTTGCTTTTGTTTGCAACTCCTCTTCTTAAAACTCCTCCTCTCTCCCTCTTCCTCTTTACTATCATTTCCTCCTCTTTTTCTTTCTCCACTTCCGATTTTTCATCTTTCTTTTCTTCTCTTCCTAAACGCTGTCTTCTTAATTTTGTTTGCAAGTCCTCTCTCTCTCTCTCTCTCTCTCTCTCTCTCTCTCTCTCTCTCTCTCTCTCTCTCTCTCTCTCTCTGGGTCTGTGTGGCCTGATTTTCTGTGTAAATCTATGCAAATCTATGTAAATTCTCTCTCTCTCTCTCTCTCTCTCTCTCTCTCTCTCTCTCTCTCTCTCTCTCTCTCTCTCTCTCTCTCTCTCTCTCTCTTATTCACCAGTTTCATATTCTCCTCCTTTTCTTCGTCCACTTCCACTTTTTCAACTTGTTGTTCTTTTTTTCACTTCTTCCACGTTCTTTTCTTCTTACCTGCTTTTGTTTCTAATTCCTCTTCTTAAAACTCCTCTTTCTCCCCTCTTCATCTATTTTATATCATTTTCCTCCTCTTCCCTCACTTCAACTTCTCTTTGTTAGCTTCCTCCACGTTTTCCTCCTCAATATCTGTTTTCTTTCTCGGTCATCATATTCTTACAACCCCTTTTTTTCTCTATTCCAATAATCTCATATACTTCTCTCTCCTCTTCCCCCTCATCTTCTTATACACATCTTCATATCATCCACTTCCTCCAAATGAACCTCAACTTTTTAAACCTTCATTCTCTTCTTCATCGCCTTTCCTCCTATGCTTCCAAGAACTCATCACCATCCTTCTATTAACTGTCCTCCTCCTCCTCTTCCTTCTTCTAATCCTCCTCCTCCTATTCCTCGTCCTTCATCTTCTCATCCTTATCCTTGAGCTGTCTCCTTTGTTGTAAAAAAAAAAATAATAATAAAAATAGTAAACAAATATTCCTCGTGCTCCTTGCTAATGTGTTTGTCTTCGGATGTCTCGTCGTCGCAAACAAAGAGTAAACAAACGGAATCAAACACCACAAACTGAACAACACTGAAGACGATAAAATAAAAAAAAGATACAGCCAAAAATTAACAGGCAAAAAATGTAATATCCTAAAAAAATCACTCATTAAAAAAAAAAACTACTGATGGATTGAAAAGTAGCCACACACACACACACACACACACACACACACACACACACACACACGTACCTTGCAGGAAGGAGGAGGGAGGAGAACAAGAGAAGTCCGCGAAGGCTCCTGCAACACTGAGCGAAGGATGTTCCAGTGCAGGATACTAGGAGGAAGAGGAGGAGAAGGAGGAGGAGGAGGAGGAGGAGGGGGAGAAGCAGGTACAGTGAGGGAGCGCGGGTTGGCTAACAGAGGAGGGGTAATAATAGTAGTCGTAGAAGGGAGAGGAGGAGGAGGAGGAGGAGGAGGGAGGAGGAGGAGGAGGAGGGAGGAGGAGAAGGAGGAGGAGGAGGAGAGGAGGAGAGAGAGAGAGAGAGAGAGAGAGAGAGAGAGAGAGAGAGAGAGAGAGAGAGAGAGAGAGATGCTGAACAAACCAATGCCCACCTGTTTTATCTTTGCAACCTTCACACACACACACACACACACACACACACACACACACATACCTATCACTCATATTCCTACAGAAGACGTTTTTTTTGTTGTTTTTTTGTTACCACGATATATCCATTTATTTAACTATTTACTTTTTATTTTATTCACTGCCTTAACTTCGCCTCTTTATTTATTGCTAACCTCAACCTTTGCTTTTTACTAAGGTTTGGTTACGTGTCCTTGAAACCGCGTGTCCGAAGCCTACTTGACATTCTCTCTCTCTCTCTCTCTCTCTCTCTCTCTCTCTCTCTCTCTCTCTCTCTCTCTCTCTCTCTCTCTCTCTCTCTCTCTCTCTCTCTCTCTCTCTCTCTCTCTCTCATCCTAGTATGACTAACTCGTTTCACAATTTTTTTTTTTTTCGAGAAACTTGAAGGAGAAGAGAAAAGCTTTTAACGAGACCTCTACTCAAGTATTCCGAGGTAATCAGCTTCTGAGGTGTTTTTCATCGTTGACGTATTTCCTATTGTCAAATGTGCGTGTGTACTACTTTTGTTTGATCTTTGTTTATTCAGCAAAAGGAAAACAGAACTTCAGTAAAAGGAAAACAGAACTTCAGTAAAAGGAAAACAACACTTCAGTAAAAAGAAAACACTTCAGTAAAAGGAAAACAACACTTCAGTAAATAGAAAACAACACTTCAGTAAAAAGAAAACAACACTTCAGTAAAAGGACAACAACACTTCAGTAAAAGGAAAACAACACTTCAGTAAAAGGACAACAACACTTCAGTAAAAGGACAACAACACTTCAGTAAAAAGAAAACAACACTTCAGTAAAAGGAAAACAACACTTCAGTAAAAGGAAAACAACACTTCAGTAAAAAGAAAACACTTCAGTAAAAGGAAAACAATACTTCAGTAAAAGGAAAACAACACTTCAGTAAAAAGAAAACAACACTTCAGTAAAAGGAAAACAACACTTCAGTAAAAGGAAAACAACACCAGTAAAAGGAAAACAACACTTCAGTAAAAGGAAAACAACACTACAGTAAAAGGAAAACAGAACTTCAGTAAAAGGAAAACAACACTTCAGTAAAAGAAAACAACACTTGAATTAAACGAAAGCAGCACTTCAATGAGAGGAGCAGAGTGACACAACAAAAAATAATAGAATAAAAAAAGAATAAAAAGAATTAAAAAAATTATAATAAAGAATAAAGAGAATAAAAAAAATATAAAACTGAGTACATATCCAGATCCCTGACTAGCAACATTAAGGGGCACAGTTACTAGGGGAAGCAGGACAGTCACTATAGCATCTGATCATGTCCCGTCCCGTCACCAGGTACAGAGCAGATAGTGCACCGTCCCACAGGTAAAACCAATTAGCCGCCAGGTGGACTCCGGTGGGCGCCGTACCGTGTCATGTCACCTTGAAGGACGCCCAGGACATGCATGACGCCAGCACGGGCATCCCAGTAGCACCTCTGTCATGCAAGGCCGCTAAAGGAGTGTGCAAGCGTGGGAGACTATAAAAGTTTGGCGAATGTCAGCGTGACTTGTTTAGTTTACCTCAGCATGACTTGTTGGAGTGTCTCAGGGATGGAGTTACCGTCGCGGCGTGTGAATAAATGGAAAAAACATTCATCGATTCGTTATATGTGGCTACGAGAATATTTAAGGTTGGGGTATGAATAACTAGCTATGGGAAGAATATTCAAGGCTGGGGATAATTTTTTCGCTATTGGAAGAATGTTCAAGGCTGAGGGAATAATAAGTAGCTATATAAGAGTACTGAAGGCTGGGGGATGAATAAGTCGCTCTAGGAAGAATATTCAAGGCTGGGGATGAATAAGTCGCTCTAGGAAGAATATTCAAGGCAGGGGATGAATAAGTCGCTCTAGGAAGAATATTCAAGGCAGGGGATGAATAAGTCGCTCTAGGAAGAATATTTAAGGCAGGGTATGAATAAGTCGCTCTAGGAAGAATATTCAAGGCTGGGGGATGAATAAGTCGCTCTAGGAAGAATATTTAAGGCAGGGTATGAATAAGTCGCTCCAGGAAGAATATTCAAGGCAGGGTATGAATAAGTCGCTCCAGGAAGAATATTCAAGGCAGGGTATGAATAAGTCGCTCCAGGAAGAATATTCAAGGCTGGGGGATGAATAAGTCGCTCTAGGAAGAATATTTAAGGCAGGGTATGAATAAGTCGCTCCAGGAAGAATATTCAAGGCTGGGGGATGAATAAGTCGCTCCAGGAAGAATATTCAAGGCTGGGGTATGAATAAGTCGCTCCAGGAAGAATATTCAAGGCTGGGGTATGAATAAGTCGCTCCAGGAAGAATATTCAAGGCTGGGGGATGAATAAGTCGCTCTAGGAAGAATATTCAAGGCTGGGGGATGAATAAGTCGCTCCAGGAAGAATATTCAAGGCAGGGGATGAATAAGTCGCTCCAGGAAGAATATTCAAGGCAGGGGATGAATAAGTCGCTCCAGGAAGAATATTCAAGGCAGGGGATGAATAAGTCGCTCCAGGAAGAATATTCAAGGCAGGGGATGAATAAGTCGCTCTAGGAAGAATATTTAAGGCAGGGGATGAATAAGTCGCTCCAGGAAGAATATTCAAGGCAGGGGATGAATAAGTCGCTCCAGGAAGAATATTCAAGGCAGGGGATGAATAAGTCGCTCTAGGAAGAATATTCAAGGCAGGGGATGAATAAGTCGCTCTAGGAAGAATATTCAAGGCAGGGGATGAATAAGTCGCTCTAGGAAGAATATTCAAGGCAGGGGATGAATAAGTCGCTCTAGGAAGAATATTCAAGGCAGGGGATGAATAAGTCGCTCTAGGAAGAATATTTAAGGCAGGGGATGAATAAAGAGTTTAAAGTTAAGTCTGCGTGACTAATTTGAATAGTTAAGAAGTGGATTAGCGTCGCTGTTGGGAGAATATCCTTCGATTTGTATTATTTAACCAATAAAGGAAATTGCAAGTGCTCGAAAATATAAGAAAAGTTAAAATTTCACCATGACTTGCTCGAATGTTTTGAGTGTACAACAAACTCCAATTACAATAAATAAGAAGACATCCCTCGTTTCGCAATGTAGGTAATATTAAAGATTATGTGACTATCCAAGTTGAAGTTATTCCAGCGTGACTTGCCTAATGTTCTGGGAAGGGAATACCATCGCCGCATCACAACACAAGGAAAAAAATACCTCCGTGTCATCATACCGAGCTGTGAAGATGATTCGCAAGTGAAGGAAAAAACATCCACTTAATTTGGCATCCACGACCGTCTCATCACTTAATTATAGAGGAGGAGCAGATTGGCGGGAGTGATCGATGAGGCACGTGTATCAAGACCCTCTGAAAGGACCTACACATCAAGACACATTGACGGACAGCAGCGGCATTCAACTCGACACGATTATTGATTCATGCCCCCAAGTGTTCCATCTTTCACGAGGGCCACAAACGTTGGTCGTAATGGGCACAGGGGAGCCTCATGAAGCTTTCTCACAGACAGACGAAGAAAAGGCAAAAGATAAAAATAAAGTCATTGTTGTTGTCGTTGTTGCTTTTGTGGATGCTTCTGGGAAACCCGCCCGTTGAGGAACCTCCACTCCCAACCTCACTTGCACCGACCCCCCTGCCCCTCCATCTTCACACAGTAAACCACTACCCTTCCTCTTCCCCCCTCTCCCCTGCCTCCACCCCTTCCACGACCTACCATCTTCCACCTCAACCAACATACATTAAACAACTACCTTTCCTTTCCCTTTCCTCTCTTCCACCCCAACCCCACTAACACCGACCTCTTCCGCCGACATCCCTATACAGTACTCCACTACCTTCCTCTTCCTCCCTCTCCCCTGCCTCCACCCCTTCCACTACCTCTACCTTCTTCCACCTCCACCCGTACACATGCAGTAATTGCCTCCCCTGCCCCTCCCCTTCTTCTCCGTGTCCTCATCCCCCTTCTACTACCTACCCAGAGTCATCCGCCATTCAAAGTCTTCACGCAGATGTAGTTAGTGCGAAAACAATCAATTCCTTTAAAAATCGCATTAATCGTCACTTTCCAGCGTCAGGGGTGAACTGAACCCAAGCGCGCATGTCTAAAAGTACTCTAATCTTCCCGCAGGTCATTCAGGTCAGTCAAGTGGATGAGGAATCGATTAAACCACAAAAGCAGGCAGCCACATAATGAGCCAACATGCTCTCTACCTTATTTCCATGTTTACCCATTCCCTCCCACATACTTCCCGGTTCCCTTCCTTTTCATCCACCATATATCCCTACCATTACCCTCCACCACTACTCTCCTATCCACCTTCCTCCCCAACAATACCTCCTCCGCTTCCTCCCAATCACTTCCCTCCCCTTCCTTCCTCGCCTCTCCACCTTCCCTCACACTCCCACGCATGTCCGTCCTTCCCTACCCCAGCTCATTCATCTTACCCCCACCCCCCCTCTCCCCCCTTCCACGTAACTCCCATCCACATGTCCCACCTCGCCACTACCCCGCAAGCCACAGTAGAAACCAGACCGCCGCGCCACACCCTCCACCGCCGGCGTTTTACCATTCCTTTACCGGGAGCTTGAACACATCCCACCCCTTCCACATCACGCGAGCTCAGCCACACCAAGGTTTCAACATCAAGGCCGCTAAGCTACCACATCTCCACCACACCATCCAAAGAGATTACTACCACAGGCGTTATACCAGTCATAAACAGGGAGTCTGACCACATCCCTTCCACATCACGCCAGCTCAGCCAAACCCAGATTTCGACACCGAGGACTCTTGGCTACCACATCAATACCACACCAGCCTGCAGACTACTACCACAGCCCCAAGAATCTAAGTTTATCACATCCCTACCACATCACACTATATACATCCGTGTCACATCATATCATTCTTGCCCTTCCATTAGCCCCACATATCTACCACATCACAGCCAGTCAGTCGTAGCCATACCAAACCGTAAAAGACTACATTACTGCCACATCCCTGCCACATCAAGATATCTAGTGTACCGGTAAGTCTCAGCCGCCACACTTGATACCACGATAACCACACTTACCACCATCACCACCACACCTCCACCTCATTTCTGCCACATCTCCACCATGCCTCACCCCTTCAACCACACCTACATCTAACCATCACCTACCATACCTATGTTCCACCTTTGCCATACTCATTGAACCAACACTATACAGTATACAGTAATACTTTCACTATCATTTATCGAATTACCTGTAGAACTTCCTCACGGCTTTGTGGTCACCTGTACAAAGTAATTAAGTTTGTCTCTGCCACAACTGTCCTACACCTGTGTAAAGAAGCGTCACGTCACCATCAAATCACAATCACTATAAATACAATAATAACCTTCTCACCATCACTCCGTCACCATTTTCGCATTCCCCACAACACAACTACACTACCCATCCACCAACACACCATTTCCTCTATCACAACATCACCACCATTTCCACTATCACAACATCACCTAAGCAACCATACACCGCTGAGAAAACAATCTTATCAGCACTACAATCACAACCACAATCATCACCATAATCACCACCTCACTATCCTCAATCAACAACTCATTATCCTCACTGTAATATCTTCAAACGAATGAGCCCCTTCCTCATCACCATCACTATGTACATCATCACCACTACATAAACATATCGCCCATACTGCATCACCAACACAATCACCACCATACCATCACAATCACCAAATATCAATACAGACACCATACTACTACCTCTATCATCACCAACAGCGCCACCACCGCCACCACCACCATCATCATCATCACCACCACCACCACCACCACACATGAGTACGGTTCGGCTCTCCCCTCCCCTCCGCGACCTCCACCGCCTCCTCCTCGCGGGCCTCCTCCTGCTGGCACTCCCGACGCCCTTCTGGCCCTCGGCAGGTGGGTGTCAGGTGCCTCGTTGCCTGCTTATGCTAGAGATTATATTTCGTTTTCAGTGACTGTGCTCATATTATTATTAATAGTATCATTGTACTATTATATTTATCATTATTATTATTATTATTATTATTATTATTATTATTATTATTATTATTATTATTATTATTATTATTATTATTATTATTATTATTATTATTATTATTATTATTATTATTATTATTATTATTATTATTATTATTATTATTATTATTATCATTATCATTATTATTATTATTATTATTGCTATATTATTATTATAATTATAATTATAATTATCATTATTATTATTATATTTATTGAGTGAAGGAGGAGGAAGGAAACACGGGCGTGCTGAAGTGAGTTTATTCCTGACTATAGTAGTTCGCTTTTGCTTCTTGCTTCTTTCCCTGAAGAAGAAAAAGCGAAACTAGTCGGGAATAAACTCACTTCAACACGCCCGTGTTTCCTTCCTCCTCCTTCACTCAACTTGTCAAAAACGTCCTTACATTATATATAATAATAATAATATTATTATTATTATTATTATTATTATTATTATTATTATTATTATTATTACTATTATTATTATCATTATTATTATTATTATTATTTATCATTAGTAGTAGTAGTATAGATAAATAAAATAAAGAGAACATAAACTACGAAAGTAATAAGGATAAAGAAATACAAGTTGGGGTGAGAAAAAAAAAAAAAAAAGAACAGGAAAGGAAATAATCTGAGAAAAAAATGAATGAATAAAGAGAAAGAAAAGAGGTAAAAAATATGAAAAAGTATAAGAAAATATGGCTGGATACATATAAAGTGTGATGAAAAAATTAAAATCAGTGCCTGGGTGGAGCTGACACTGAAAACTTGGCCCCACGGGAATGTTTGAAGCATGAGCAATTACTGAATACATGATGAGGAAGAGTAATTAGGCACAGTAACCTCGGGCGTTTAAAATTCCTTACACAGATAACTTCACCAGGATAGTAGATTTTTTTTTCTTCATTTGCTTCCTGTCGTGTTTTTCTTACTATTTCATATTTCTTTTCTTTTTTCTCCTTTTTCTTTCTCTATATCCAAACACTCATTTTTCTCCTCAGATTATTTCCTTTCCTGTTTTTTTTTTTTTTTTTAGCGGATAATAGTTTACTATTTTATATTTCTTTTCTCCTTTTTCTTTTTCTGTATCCATACATTCATTTTTCTCCTCGGATTATTTCCTTTCCTGTTCTTTTTTTTTGTAGCGGATAATAGTTTTGTTTTTTTTCTTCATTTGCTTCCTGCCGTGTTTTTCTCCTACCCGATTTCCTGACACTAATATTTGACATGAAGAAAAGCTTAGGCCATCATCGTCTTCCTGAGGAAATTCTGCATTGCACCGGAATATAAATTTGTAAATGTAAAGTAAGCAAAAAGATACGAAAATGAGGGTTAAGTAAAATGGTGCACAAACATTTTCTCCTGCATACTTGGCTTCTAATCCTCATTGCTCGTCTTCTTTAGATCACAATATATTTTTTTTATTTTTTTTAAGCACGGTTCCTGGTTTGGCACACTCTTCTGATTATGTTGGGATAGGATACGTCCCAGTGTGAAAACATTGAAAGACGATGCTGGCCTCAGTTTTTCGTCATGTCAAATAGTAGTATCAGGAAACTGGGTAGGAGTAACGTGTGTGCAGTCATTGCAATGGCTTGGAGCGGTGACGGCACCAAGGCGGTGTATCCTGAAGCCAGCCTCAGTTGCACTCTAGTCTATAACTTGAACTCTATGCTTTGACAGTCACCGAGTGGCCACGTGTGGCGCTGCCTGTATAGCCAATACGGTCCATTGCCCGAGAAAGTACAGCGAGGAGCTACGAAAAGGCTACCATCATTGAGAACGCAACTTTATGAGGAACGACTCTACGACTCAACCACTTTACCTTGAAAAAGAGTGGACTGCTGAAGGATTCGATGCAGGTCCTCAAATAATTGAATAAGTTCAGTAATGTAAGTGATGCAATATAGATATCAGCAGGAGTCATTTCTCGGACAGTGTCGTCGTCCGCCATTGAATATTTAGTGCGAAAACAATTGACTCCTTCAAGAATCGCATTGATGGTCACTTCGCTTCGTCAGGGGTAAACTGTACGTACCCGCAGGGCACTCAGGTGGCTGATGAACTGATTAAATCACTATATTAGGCAGCCCCGTAATGAGCCAGCAGACTGTTTGTAGTCTGCTTTTCCATGTTTCCATATTTCCATGTTTCCTCCTACTCCTCCTCCATCCTCCTCTCCACCGCTCTCCCCTTCGTCATGTAATACATTCGCCTCCTCATCCACACATTTACCTCTTCCTCCTCCTCCTCCTCCTCCTCCTCCTCCTCCTCCTCCTCCTCCTCCTCCTCCTCCTCCTTACATTTTTCTCTTCACAATACAAGTCGGCCAAAGAGGTACCCCACTGACAAAGTGGGTTATGGGAGGCTTGTTCATCAGGCATAGTCGCCGCACTGCACATTGTCCCTCTTCTCTGCACAGTTCAAGGGACTCTATTCTAGTAATTAGAGGACGGAGACTGAGCACCACAGCCAAGGTGGAGCCAACCAAGCGTTCCTTTAGCAGAGGAAATTACTTTGATTTGTATTGAATGTTTTATCTATAAAGATGTTGGTTGAAAACGCTTGTTTTTTTCTCACACTTTTTACTCCTCGTCTTGCTTCTTATCTACCTCCTAAAATCATCGTCATCCTCACTCACATCTCCTCCTCCTCCTCCTCCTCCTCCTCCTCCTCCCTTTCCTTCTTTATCATCCTTCTTTATCTTCCTCCTCCCCGTCTAAATCTCCTCTCCTCTCCCTCCACCACAGCGGGGCAGGAGGTGAAGGTGTTCAGCTTCCAGCGGGGCATATGGGGCGCCCCTTCTGACCAGGTGTTCGTCAGGTACAACTTCTCCAGGAACGCTCCCCCCGTGACGCAGCTCTCCGTGTGTTACCGACTCAGGTGTGTGTATGTGTGTGTGTGTGTGTGTGTGTGTGTGTGTGTGTGTGTGTGTGTGTGTGTGTGTGTGTGTGTGTGTGTGTGTGTGTGTGTAATAATAATAATAATAAAAATAAAAATAATAATAATAATAATAATAATAATAATAATAATAATAATAATAATAATAATAATAATAATAATAATAATAATAATAATAATAAATGGTTTATTCATTTGTTGCCAGCCATAAAGCTGAAAATATACAAGTACAAGGAGATTTATGTAATGAGTAATGGTGGAAGTGGGGAAGGGTGGTTGGGGTGTGTGGAGTGTAGTGGTGTGTGTGTGTGTGTGTGTGTGTGTGTGTGTGTGTGTGTGTGTGTGTGTGTGTGTGTGTGTGTGTCCAGTAAAGGAGGTAGTTCAAGGCCAAAACTAAAACTACAATAATCTCGCGAATCACTGATCTCAGATATAAAGGCCGTGAGGATTTAATGAGACAGCTTAATAAGTCAGTATCGATTTCATAGTTATTTTGTTTACTCCCTCTCGTGAGGGCGTTAAGTCGTAGGAAGGGTGAATTCCATTCACTTCATATTTCCTTCTGCCTACGACTTGACCTCCTTCAAGAGAGGAGTATCAAGACAAATTTCCTCACGAAATTGACCTCTCTTTTGGCCACCCATCTATGATTCCTTTTACAGGAGCAGTGATTAGCGGGCTTTTTTGTTTCCATTTATTTTTCCGCTTGAGCTGCTTCCTTTACTGTAAAAAATATGTATAATGTTTCCAAGTTTACCAGTGAAAGATATGAAAGAATGAAAATAATGATGGGAGTCGGATAACATAGGAATAAGCTTCAGTAATTGTTTTGTATATCTTTGCGTAGTAGTAGTAGTAGTAGTAGTAGTAGTAGTAGTAGTAGTAGTAGTAGCAGTAGCAGTAGCAGTAAAAGTATGTAGTAGGTGTTGTCATTTCGGCTGCAGCAATACCAATATTTTTACGAATACCAACAGACTCATACTTATTACTGAACTGATTCTGGTGCTGCTGTCGACCCTCATCACTACCACGAAGTTATTAAATACACACTCACGTAACCACCGCGGCCGACACATGATAAGATACATACATTGAGTGCCATCGCTGTCCCGTAATAAGAAAAAGACAGACTCACCTCGCAGCACCAGCACGTGGCGGCGGCGGGGCGGTGTTCTCAGACGCTTCCACGTCCCACAGCAACTATTTTCGAAGGCCAAAAAGGAGATTAATCCGATTTTCATGAGGGTTTTTTCACATTCATGGTACTGAAGAAAGGTCACACCAAAGTCTACATTTGGGTATAAGTGGCTGGGCGGGAGTGGACAAAGACGCAGAACGAACGTGTCTGCGTTACTTATTCGGAGTGCATGTATTCACCTAACAATCCGCATTCTAATACATTACGCCCGTAACGCATTCTTTCTTCAGAGTTAGGCAGCATGTCATACGCTACGGCCATTACTTCAGGCGGCGCCGCGCTCCAGTGTTCATAATAGTGCCGGGCCGTGATTGCGGGAGAAAATAAGACTGCCGCGACGCCACGGTGTTTTGCAGTGTGATCCATCGGTGACGAGTTGCGGGAACTGAAACTCTGGGTTGTGGATAAAATATATTCCGGCAGTTATTATTATTATGTTGGTGTTGTTTTCTTTTTTTCTCCTTTTTCTTCCTTCTGATATTTCTTCTTCTTTTTCTTCTACTTCTTCTTCTTCTT
Source organism: Eriocheir sinensis (assembly GCF_024679095.1). NCBI lineage: Eukaryota > Metazoa > Arthropoda > Malacostraca > Decapoda > Varunidae > Eriocheir > Eriocheir sinensis. Next base: position 3,642,335 of record NC_066563.1, read on the forward strand.
CTTCTTCTTCTTCTTTTTCTTCTTTTCAATATTATTATTATTATTTTTGTTATTATTATTATTATTATTATTATTATTATTATTATTATTATTATTATTATTATTATCATTATTTTAGTAAGAGAAGTTTTTACACGAAATAATGCACACACAAATACACATACACAACAACAAAAGATATATATAAAAATAAAAACATACGCGAGTGATGATGACCCGATAGAAACTGAACAACAGACGGAATCCCTAATGAAGGAGCGAATAACAAGCAATTATTTGAAAATTGCATCACCACCACCAACCTTCTGTTACCGCAGTTTTTGTATTGATTCCCTACAAAGCCTGAGGCAGTAATAGACGGGATTGGCGATACACGCATTCCGGAATACAAGTTATTGTTGGAAGCCAAATATCCAGACACAATACCTGCTGGTCACGGAAAATGTATGTATCACCAATTGCTCGTAAGTTTTACGGATTTATGATAAATATAACGACTGAGTGCCGAATGTACGTCGGCTCAGGGCTATATTTTGCATTCTTGCATCTCTAATATTACCTAATTTCATGTTTAGTTAGTAAAGTTAGGGGCATACGCAATTGCTGCGCGTGGCCGCGGTGCTCGACTCCGTCGCACTGGGCGCTGACCGTTGAGCATGTAGTGCAGTGGTTCCCAACCAGGGGTCCATGGTAGAATTTCAAGGGGTCCATAGATATTCTAATTATTTTTAAATTTATAATAGTGGAGTTAAGAAACATGCGGCTCGTAATAAAATTCATATTACTGTACACAAGACTTAAAACTGAATGCTTAAATGCTTGAATTGCTCTTCCTTAGCTGACGGTACCAGGGGTGTCAAACTCACGGCCCACGTGGCAAATTTGACCCTTTGGATGGTCATGAGTGGCCCGCTTAATCTAGTTCGTTGTTGAGGTCCACAGGTGAAAAAGTGACTGCAGGAAAAAGGGGAACGGGACAAAAAAAGTTGGGAACCACCTCTGTAGTGGGATGAACCCATTACCCCGGAACACTGCTCCGGCGTGGCATTCCAGTATACCCATTTATCGACCAGCTCGAAAGTGAGGATGAACAGCTGGGTGAGCTGCATGCCGACTGCCGAGACGGGATTCGAACCCGGGCCCAAGGATTCGTAGCCAGGCACGCAACCACTGCACCAGGAAGACGATACAACTTCATGTTAGATGGGTATATATATATTATTTCAGAGGGTGTGGTTATTTCGACTTAGGCCGGTCATTAAACAAGGCTGTTACATACACGGTGCTGCGGCAGGCAACACTGAAAAAAAAGAAAAAAAGAGAGACGTTGGTAAACAAGAGATAAAAACGTTACCTTTGCCATGGAGACGCACGCGAGAGGCCTCAAGCGACGAAGAGGCGAACTGACAGCCAATACGGTCCGTTATACTTTTTGTACAGTGTGAGGGGTAACTACGCCCTGCCGGCCTTGTTAAGTCTGCCGGCCTTGTTAAACTGCCGGCCTTGTTAAATCTGCCGGCCTCGTTCCGCCCTGGCTCCTCCTACTTCCGAGCCGACCTCATAGCCCGGCTAGCGGGCTAAGGCAGTCACCAGCTCACCACCACAGTGTGCACACCTCGCCTTCTCAACCTCACGCTGGTCCTTCGTCTCGCTGGGAAAGCTGCGTGTCTGGGCTCCTTGCTGCTTCTCCCCTGGCTGTACCGCCCGACCAAGTCACCACTGCTGTCTCCCACTGCACTCCAGCCTATGGCCTTCACTTCCCTGGCCTTTAGCTGAGAGGATTACAACCGGTGCCCCCAACCCCGGTGTCTCAGCAGGCCAACCCCTTTTGCACACTACAGTGGTTTGATTACTTTGTGGTCGTTTTGTTGTCTTTTGTTTGTGTTAATACTCGCCCTTATTTTGTGCTGTTTTCCTCTCCAAAGGGCTACTAGGGCATTCCTGGCTATTAAATCTTAATATTGAGGGCGGGAGATCGTGGCCTCCCGTTTTCCCTCAACGTACAGCCATCTTATTTGCTTCTCTTCAGTTAAATTTCTGCCTTTCTCTTCCTCCCCTCCATTAGTTACTCGTATTACCTTTCCTTTCGTCACCTGGCTCACATCTTTGTTATCTTTCCCAACATTCCTCTCACAAATAGTTCTCCAGCTTCCCTTCCCCTCCTATTCATTTTCCCTTCACCCCCTGGTTCACACCTTTCTCGGCTTTCCTTTCCCTTATCTGTCACATGTCTTTCTCAGCTTTCCCTTTCCTTAGTCACCTGTCGCACACCTGTCTCACCTTTCCAAACACTCCCCGGCAGGTTCGAGGCATTCTCTAAAGGGTTCGACGTCCACGTGTCATACAAGGCGAGCGATGATAACCTGGATCCCTTCTATTTCGGTAAGTAATCCTTCTTCACCCAGTCCACTTCTTAGCGAAGTCTTTACCGCTCTCACATTTGTCTTTTTTTTTTTTTTTTCCCCGACCTCCATCTCTTCACCTAAAGCACTTCACACAATCTCCACTCCAACTACATCCGTCTTTCTTTTCCCGACCTGCACTTCCTCACCCAATCCACTTCTTAGCGCAATCACCCCACCCCTGTCCGTCTTCACCTTCACAACTGTTTTACTGCATCTTTTCATCACCGCAGTGTTTCAATCTTCCTTCCTTGAATTAAGAAAGTAGACTGCCTGAAGTACCACCCGCTACACCGCCTTTCATTCCCATCATCAACACCTTCCAATCACCTTCGGATAAAGACAGTAAGACCGGTATTAGAAGACACTCGCTTCTCATATCAACTATTTCTAAAGGTCAAAGAGGATCAATCGGGTTCTAATGACACTCTTCTCGTATCCACTATTTCTAAAGGTCAAGAGGGAGGATCAATCGGGTTCTAATGAGCGTTTCTTTAGATTCACGGTACAGAAGGGTCACACTACCACCAGGGTCATGAAACTACTACTGGAAATGTCCCAAATTCCTATGAAAGCCTTGTCAAATATGTGTTCTTAGACGACGAAATGTTTGGTAATACGGTCAAATATGTGTTCTTAGACGACGAAATGTTTGGTAATACGGCCCTAAGAGTTAACACTTGCACCTCTTTCACCTTTAGATAACAATGGGAAGTACTTTAATTCTTTGTCTACTTTCCTTATTTTCGTCTTTTCACCTTTAGATAACAATGGGAAGTACTTTAATTCTTTGTCTACTTTCCTTATTTTCGTCTTTTCACCTTTAGATAACAATGGGAAGTACTTTAATTCTTTGTCTACTTTCCTTATTTTAGTCTCTTTTACAACACTTCGTAACATATATAGTTCTCTTCACCTTCCGTTACCTATCGTACCTCCTTCACCTATAGATAGCAGTGGTAAGTACTTCAATTTTTCACCTGTCTTTTATTTTCCTTTTTACAACGCTCCTCGCAACACCTCTTCACAACTTCACCTCCTCTGCCTTCCCTCGTCACTGGAATATCTTCATCCTCTGTGTTCCTTAATCAATCATGCTCGCTTTGAAGAAAGTCATTTTCGCCACACGTTCACCGGGCTCTCCCCTCCACAGGTAACTTTTTTTTTTTTTACGCCTATAGCGCCACTTAACCGTGTAGCAGCTACAGGCCAAATCTGTGGCTTTACCGTGTAGCAGCGACGGGCCAAATTTGTGCCATGATATAAACACCCCAAAATAGATGATACATAATCTGATCACAAATGCTTTGAAATATATATCATGAAAGGGTTTGTGTAAGGGGTGATTTTTTCTCGCTTGGAGGGACCATTAAGAAACATTATCTCCGCTGCTACTGGGTTAATCGTCATTAGAGTATTTCCAACCTTAGTCTGCTCCATACTTTATGATGTTTGATTCATAACACAGCCATTCGCCACCCTCACGCTCACCTGGTTCAACCCCCCTCCACAGGTAACACGGGAAGGTACTTTGACACCTGGTTCGCCAATAAGGAGCAGAGCGGCGCCCCCCTGTGGGATGTGTACCCTGAGGTGTGGCATCACGTTTGCCACGTCTTCGCCAGGGACACCTATACCCTCTACTGGGAAGGCCAGGTGAGTATGGATAGTCAGACACAGGTAAAGACCGTATAGGGGAGTGGCAGGGATACAGTTGAAGGGATGATTGTTGTAGTGGAAAGGTGATACAGGAAATCAGACTCAGATAAAGATATCCAGGTGAAAGTTAGGCTAATTAAAATGCAAGTGAAGGTGGGTCCAATAAGGTACAGGTAGACGATAGCTTGCTGCGGAGAAAACGAGACAGGCTGAAGTATAGAAGTAGTAAAATGGCTTAGTCATCTGTTTCATAGTTAGCCATTAGTAAGCCTCAAGCAAGCAAATGATAAGAAGGAAATAAAAAAGTCAAACTAAAAAAAGATTACAAACTAAAAAAAGATTAATGTATAGAAGAAAGTTATGCTTTCACTTCAAGAAAAAAATGATAAAATAGAAAAAATGCTGAAATCAAGGCTAGCTCCACACACGCCCAGCCACAACCCAACCCTCTATCGCCACTACCTTAGCAATCTGTCCCCCCCATCGCCACCACTTCTCTCACGACGCCTCCCTCCTTCCCCAGGCAGTGTTCAGCAGGGGCCTGGCGGAAGGGTGGCCATGCCCCCTCAACGGGACGCTGGTGCTGGGGCAGGAGCAAGACAACCTGGGCGGCGGCTTTGACAAATACCAGGTGAGTGGACAGGTGTTTAAAGGTGGTGGTGGCGAGGGTGGTGCTGCTGCTGCTGGTGGTGATGATGGAGAGGAGGAAGAGGGGAAGATGAAGAGTGATAAGGATGATGGAGAGGAGGAAGAAGAGGAAATAAAGGAGGAGAAGGGGGATAAGTGATGATAGGGATGATAAAGGAGAGGAGGAAGAGGAGAAGATGAAGGATGAAAAGAGGTTCATTGATGATCTTCTTTCCAGAACGATCTGTCCTATCCATTCTTACGCCGATGACTCTACTTTGCATTTCTCAACTTTTTTTGATAAAAGGCCAACTTAACAGGAATTAGAAGATTCCAGGCTGGAGGCTGCAGAACGCTTAACCTCGGACCCTATCATTTCCGATTGGGGCAAAAAAAAAAACTAGTGTCCTTCATCGCCTCAAACTCAATTTCTTCACCTATCAGTTCGACACAATCTTCCAAACACCTATCCCATATTATTCAACAACACTCAGCTGTCACCTTCTCCAACACTAAACATCCTCGGTCTATCCTTAACTCAACTCCATATCACATATCTCCTCTCTCTCACTAAATCAGCTTCCTCGGGGTTGGGCGTTCTGTATCGTCTCCGCCAGTTTTTCTCCCCCGCGCAGATGCTGTCCATATTCAGGGGCCTTGTCCGCTCTCGTATGGAGTATGCATCACATGTGTGGGGGGGCTCCACTCACACAGCTCTCTTGGACAGAGTGGAATCTAAGGCTCTTCGTCTCATCAACTCTCCTCCTCATACTGACAGTTTTCTACCTGTTAAACTCCGCCGCCATGTTGCATCTCTTTCTATCTTCTATCAATATTTTCATCCTGACTGCTTTTCTGAACTTGCTAACTGCATTCCTCCCCCCCCTCCCGCGGCCTCGCTGCACTCAACTTTCTACTCTAGCTCATTCCGATACAGTCCAAACCCCTTATGCAAGAGTTAACCAGCATGTTCACTCTTTCATCCCTTACACTGGTAAACTCTGGAACAGTCTTCCTTCGTCTGCATTTCCTCCTGCCTCTGACTTGACCTCCCTCAAGAAGAGTGTATCAAGACACCTCTCCACCCGAAATTGACCTCTCTTTTTAGCCATTCTTTACTTTTGTCTATTATGGGAGCAGTGAGTAGCGGGCTTTTTTTTTTCTCTGCACTCTTTTTGTTGCCCTTGAGCCGTCTCCTTTGCTGTAAAAAAAAAAGTGATAGGAATGATGGTGATGTAGAATGATGATGATGATGGTGGTGGTGGGAGTGGCAATGATAATGATGTAGCTATTGATGATGCTCGCCCTCATTGTTCCTCCATGTTTTGTTTTCCTTAATTAGTATATTTAGTCCCATTGCAATTACTGTTACTATTGTAGTATATATTATTAACATCTTCACTCCTCCGTGTACATCCTCAAACGTCCCGTAGTTGTTTTTTTTCGCATTTTCCCTCATCTCGCGATATTCACCGATGGATGTTCTTGTGTGAAATTACTGGCAATATATCAATCTGAAAACTTTTTAGGTATCTTAATAACGGACAAACAAGCAAATAGTCATACGTGGCGACGAATTCATTATCACTCCGCTAATGCAGGCGATCATGACAAGGAATAAGAGATAATATTCATACAGACAGCACAAGACGATCATGTAAACCTAAAATACCAATTATTTTCAAAAGTATTCATGAAAAAAATATGTTGCAAGTTCTGAAAAAAAGAGGCACCGAACTGAGAGAAAAAGGAAACAACATCGAAGAAATAGTGACAAGGCTTCTTCCTGAAAAAAAAGAGAAACAGACAAAAACATGCAATTCAACTAGGTACGTAAATGAAAGCTAACACTCACCGAATCCAGCGTCGAGGAGAGAAGGGTGTCCGCAAAGAATACTCGAGCCAACCCACGGCACCGGCCACCAGGCACACTCGCGCCAGATTTTTAAACGTCGGATTAGCCTACCATTGTATCTTTTTAGTTTCCTGGTGCTACTTCCACATGTATCCTTAGTTGTATAATCACACTCTGTACTGCCTGGGGGTTGGGATGGCATGCTCCTCCCTTCTCCTTTGTTGTTTACTTGCAACAATAAACAATCAATCAGTATATACGTATAAAGTTATGTGGCTACTTTGGCTTTTTAATTCTATATTTTGACTTAGTTATTTATAAGTGTTGGATTCTCAGAGTTAAGGCGTCATATTACAAAATTATTTATAAGTGTTGGATTCTCAGAGTTAAGTCGACATATTACAAAATCAATCATAAAAATTTCTATAAAAAAGTCAACAAAACCAATTAACCACGCCTTGAAGAGGTAAAACAAAGACACGTTAATGATATCAAAGACTAATGCGACGTTTAAAAACTCGGGTGACAGTTACATTTCCTGAACCTTCACCGCAAGACAGGAAAGCGATCACCACTCATCACTAAGTCACTTTTTTCATAATCTTCCTGATCTAAGCAACGTGAGTCTGATTTAGTGAGTATGCATTGTGATTCTGATGATATGGTGAATGGGTAGGCGGTGGCTGAGTGGTTAGCTTGCGGGCGTACTGAATGAAGCGGGTTCGAATCCGCACGCTGCCACTTGGGGTTTTTCAGTCACCGCCACATGCTGTCCTGAAGACCACCCATCAACCCGAACTCTATAAGAAACCGTCCAAGTGAATCAAGAATGAGTTCCGGGGGACAGCATGAGCCAAGAATAAATGGCGCCACTATAAAAAAAAAAATAGCCTGCGTCATGACGGGCTTGGGCCAACTACCAGGCCCCTGAAGAAAGCCCACCGGCGCTATAGGAGAACACGTTAAAAAAGAAAAAATAATAATTAAAAAATTATGAATAAATTAAGTATAATATGGGTTGTCTTGCGTCTTGGTAGCTAGACTTGGTGAATGTGTGGTGATCTTTTTCCTACTTGGTGACCATTATAGTAAAAAGATGGTTGTCTAGCGCCTGGTCTAAGCAACGAAGGACTTGCTTGGTGAACATGTGTGGTGATCTTAGTATTACTTGGTGAGGCCTTCTAAAGGTTGACTGGTGCCTGGATGCCGTGAGCTGTTCTTACGTACTGTGTGGTGTGACGTGGTGAGCTGTGATGAGGTGAGCTGGGGTGTGATGCAGTGTGGAGTTACGCGGGGAGCTGGCGTAGTGATGTGGTGACCTGAGGTGCGGCGAGGCGGGTTGAGGTGGTGTGGTGTGGTGCGGTACAGTGCGGGGTTACTTTCTATGGTGTGGAATGTGACTAAAGTGTTTCAGGAAGACCTTTAGCCAAGTCGATTAAACTTACTCAAATATATTTTCACGTGTTTATTTTTGCAAAGATTTTACCAAAGGAGGAGACGGAAATAAGTACCACAGCAACCACTAGACTAGCCCCTATTTATGTACAGTAAAGGAGATAACTCAAGATAAAAGATAAAGGACTTACGAAGAAAATAAAGAAAGATTTCATGAAAGGAACAGATTTAGTCCAAGAGATGTCTTCATGCTCCTCTCCTGGAAGTGTTTATCAGGTCGCAGGAAAAAAAGATATAGAAGGGATGTTATTAGAATCTTAAGCTGGGTTAAGCTGTGTAAGTGGAATACTGACTCTTTATCTCTATCTCTCTGTACACCTGGGCAAGTATCAAGCCCCGCGGTATCTTCATCATCATCATCATCATCATCACAATCACTATCACAGCGTCACCTCATTCAGTGCTGATAACCGACACTTCACTCGATTGCCAACACTTCCCTTATCAACGGCTATCAAGCGCTTCCTCGCCTCTTTCTGCGATAACTCGTACCCTATTTTTTGCGAAATGTTGTTGTTGTTATTATTATTATTATTATTATTATTATTATTATTATTATTATTATTATTATTATTATTATTATTATTATTATTATTATTATTATTATTATTATTTAGGGTAGGCGGTGGCTAAGTGGTAGCGTGCTGGGCCCACATTCACCGCGTGATGGACGACGCGGGTTCGAATCCCCACGCTACCACCTCGGATTTTTCAATCACCGCCGAGTGGCTTAAAACTACCCACATGCTGTCCTGAAGACCACCCATCAACCCGGACTCTAGAGGAAACCGTCGAAGTGAATCAAGAACGAGTTCCGGGGGGCAGCATGAGCCAAGAGAAGATGGCGCCACTATAAACACTTGCCTGCGCCATGACGGGCTGGAGCCGAATACCATCCAGGCCCCTCAAGCAAGCCTACCGGCGCAATAGGCGTAGACGTAAAAAATAAAAAAAATAAAAATAAATAAAAAAGTAGAAGTATCATCATCATCATCATCATAATTCAAAACCTTACGTTCAATAACTAATAATGATGATGATTATAATTAACGTCTCCTGAATCACTTTCCACAAAACATCTCGTGTGTCAGTTACCTCTTACATCAACTTCATACCCTCTTTCAATACTTTCCAGGCTTCAAAGGCAACCGCATCACCACTTGCCACTTCACTTGAACACTTCATAAACTAGAATTTTAGCATTATCACTACTTCCAACTTCCCACTTCAATACTAAACAAGCTTCAAACACAACCGGATCGCCACTTCAAATTTTAACACTTCACAGACATCAAACGCAACCGCATCGACTTTTCACACTTCATTTCAACACTTCACACCTCACACCGCTTCAGTACTTCACAAGCTTCAAACGCAACCAAATCGCCTCGTCACACTTCCCTTCAGTACTTCGCAGGCTTCAAACACAACCGCATCGTCATTGCATGCATCATTTGAACACTTCACAGACATCAAACGCAACCGCATCGACTTTTCACACTTCATTTCAACACTTCACACCTCACACCGCTTCAGTACTTCACAAGCTTCAAACACAACCAAATCGCCTCGTCACACTTCCCTTCAGTACTTCGCAGGCTTCAAACACAACCGCATCGACTTTTCACACTTCATTTCAACACTTCACACTTCACACCGCTTCAGTACTTCACAAGCTTCAAACGTAACCAAATCGCCACGTCACACTTCCCTTCAGTACTTCGCAGGCTTCAAACACAACCGCATCGTCACTGCATGCATCATTTGAACACTTCACAAACTTCAAACGCAACTGCATCGCCAGTTCACACTTCACTTCGACACTTTACAAATCTTTACACAACTTCATCACTTGCTCTTTCACTCTGGCTGTTCACTGTCTTCGAGCACAACTTAACAGCCACTTCACACGTCACTTAAGGAAACCACAACCTGCGAGTACAACTTAATCACCTCTTCACGCTTCACTTCATAGACTTTAAAAACAACCACTTCATCGACTCACTTTTTTCCGCTTATTTTTTTTATTTCACTAACTTTCTTACACTTATTCAAGCACTTCACTTCAAAAGTCATCACCACTTCGGTCCATCACCAGGCAACAGCAGCACCACCACACCTGAAAAATAGAAGAAAACGGAGTGTGAGCCAGGATGATATTAATAAGACATGAATAGAAAGCCCTAATAAGAGACGTATGTGTGTGTGTGTGTGTGTGTGTGTCCCTATGTCTGTTTGTCTGTCTGTCTTTCTTTCTGTACGGCATGTGTATGGTTGTTCTGTCTGCCTGCCTGTCCCTCCTTCTGTTTCTCAATCTGTATCCCTGCCTATCTCTCTGTCTCTCCATCTGTCTGTCTGTTTGTGTCTAATTATATGCATTGCTTAAGTATGTATGTATGTATGTCTGTATGTATGTATGTATGTATGTGTATGCCGTACAGCCTCAACATGGCCCTTCACAGCCCTCCTCCTCCCCTTGGCAGATCTTCCGCGGGGACATGACGCAGGTGTCTCTGTGGGGCCGCGTGCTGGTCCCGGCACAGGTGGAGGACCTCGCAGCCTGCAGGGACGCCGGCCGCGGGGACCGCTTCGCCTCGGACACCTTCCAGTTGGAGGTGGTGGGCGTGAAGGTGTCGCGGCTCAACCTCTCCAGCCTGTGTCAGTAGGTGCTCCCTCGCTCCCTGCCTCCCCCATAGTGGTAGATGACGGGTTCTATATCTAGGCGTGCTTTCTTTGGCGTTTTTGCCCCTCCTTCCTCGCCTTGCCTGTGTCTGGATGAACATACCCTGCTCCCCGCCCCACTCCACAGGAGCAGTCAGCACAACGTGGTGTTCCCGGAGGAGCGGCCGCTGGAGGACGCCCGCCGCTTTTGCCGCCGTCTCAACGCCAGCCTGGCCGTGCCCGCCTCGGCCGGCGACAACCAGGCTCTGGCAGAGCAGCTGCAGGCCTTCCAGGACGTGTGCGTGCCCACCGCGACCTGGAAGCTGTGGCTCGGCATCACCGACGAGAGGGAGGACGGCGTCTGGCTCACGTTCCACAACAACGAGGAGGTGTCTTACCACAATTTTGCGCCGCTGAACGCCGGCTCGTCGTACGCGTGCGCCGCCATGAAACTCGACGGGTTCTGGGACGGTGACCGGTGCATCAACAAGCGGTGCGCCGCGTGCCGCGTGGCCCGGGCCAGCTTCCTGTACCTGCGAGGCCTCTGCTTCGAAAGCAGACTCCGCATGCGATTCAGGGTGGACAGAAACATGCACGGCCGCCCGTACTTCCGCAGCTACTACGACCACGTCATTCTGTGGGACGAGGAGACCAAGCAGTGGCTGCTGGTGGACACGACCACCAACGCCACGCTGCTGGCCACGGAGGGCGTGCCTGAGGGCGGCTACCCAGTGGGTAAACACTTGTGGGCAGCGCGGCGCGGGGTGTGTGACCAGGGCCGCGGCGCCGTGCTGCTACTAAGTCTGGCGCCTTGCGAGGACCACCACTTTACCTGCAACACGGGGGAATGCATTGTGAGGGACCTGCGCTGCGACTTCCGGTACGACTGCAAGGACGGCAGCGACGAGGTGGCGTGCAGCGTGGTGGAACTCAAGGACAAGCTGCAGAAGGAGCTGCCGCCCACAGGACCCAGCGAGGGGCCCCTCACCGTGGCGCCCTCCCTCACCCTCTCCCGCATCGCCGACGTGGACGACATCGCCATGGCCGTCACGCTGGAGTTCCACCTCACGCTGCGCTGGACGGACACGCGGCTGAGGCTGCGGCACCTCAGGTAGGGGCCAAAGGGCACTTCACTCCCGGGGCCAGATATGTAAATCGCCAACCTTTATAGCTGATAACTGAAGAACGGAGACTCATAAGATATTTCTTACATGAACACCGCACAAATACATTCATATAAGTTTCCCCAACGATTTTGCTTTGAAAACTGCACCACGATAATCACACCTCATCATAAAACTAGATATCTAAGCCATGGTGAACCCCAACGTAAAACAGCAACATTCCTCTCAGATTCCTTACAAACCCCCGCATGCAGACCTCCCCAATACCCTCACCAGAGTCCTTACACGGCCTCCTATGTACTATCCCAGACCGCGCAAGAACGGCACCATTCTGACGGACGGCGACGCGCAGCGGGTGTGGCAGCCGCGCTACACCCTCACCAACCTGGAGGGCGGCACGCAGCAGCGGCTCGGACAGTCCCTCTTGGTGATTGGCAGCAACGGCGCCGCGCTGCCCCAGTACAACAGCGTGGACATGGGTACGTGGCCTTGCTGGGCTCCCCTTTGCTTGCTACAGAGGAAGAAGAGTAAACTCAACACATGAGGCGAGCACATGTGTTTGGTTCCTCTTTGCTTCCATGCTTGCTGGTAAACTCTATAAGAACCTTCCTACATCTGTACTTCGTCCTGCATACGACTTGGACTCTTTCAAGTGGGGAATAATGACACTCATCACATTTCTCCATCCGAAACTGACCCTCTCTTTTTGGCCTCTCGCTATATTTTATTTACAGGAGCAGCGCATAGCAGGCTTTTCTGTTTGTTCTTGTTTGTTTGTTTTGCCCTTAAGCTTCTTTTTTTACTGTAAAATATAAGTTTATCTTCTCCAAATTTCCCCAGGTACCCACTTATCGACCAGCCCGAAAGGGAATATGATCAGCTGAGTGGGCTGTAAGCCGACTGCCTGAGCCGGAATTCAAACCCGAGCCCGCGGATTCGTAGCTCGGCACACTCACCCCAACACCTCGGAATTTTAGGAAAAATTCTATATTTTTCACTCGAGGCTTGAAGCTTGAAGCGTTTACCTGTACAGGCCATCTTGACAAGTGTCCTTTCAGATACCTGCAGTAACGCATTTACCTGTACAAGCCCTAATCACCTCCTCCTCCTCCCCAGACCTGGTGTACCCCGGGGCGAACAACAGCATGTCCCTCCGGCAGCGGTACATGGCTCGCGTCACCTGTTACTTCGAACTCTACGGCTACCCCTTCGACATACAGCTGTGCAGCATCGACCTCGAACTTCCCTCTGAGCTGGACGACTACGTGAATTTTGTGGTGGGGGATGAAGACGCTGCCAGCTACACGGGGCCGTACGAGCTGTCCAAGTACACGGTGGAAGCCATACGGTTCAGCAAGTCGTCTGGGGGTCGTCGCTTGAGTCTTGAGTTCGAGTTACACCGGCGGCAGGGTATCGTTGTGTTCTCTAACTTCTTGCCGTCCGCCATGCTGCTGGTGGTGAGCTGGGCGACCCTGTTCGTGCGTCTGGAGGCCATCAACGTGCGCTGCATCATGTCCCTCACCACCCTCCTCGTCCTCTACACGCTCTTCGCCAACATGTCCCAGTCGCTGCCGTCCACAGCCGCCATCAAACTCATCGACATCTGGTTCTTCTTCATCATCTTCGTCCTCTTCATCAACATCATGATTCACGTATTCGTTGATGATAAGCCACTAACACCGCCACCACCACAGCCACCACCACTAACACCCCCCTCCCCCACTCACCCACCCCCACCACTAGAAGACCAGCTCTTCACTAAGGTCGCCGCCCTCGAAGTGGTGCCCGTGCCATCAGAGTCCCCTTCCCTCAAGTTCCTCAGAAGGTACCGCACCGTGTACCTGCCCTCGGCGGTGGTGATCTTCAACATATACTTCTGGGTGGCGGTGGTCCTCAGCAGAAAATAGACAGACTGGGCAAAATTCGCCCCTCACACTAGTAAAGCGTATAAGTACAGGGTATACTCATGCCTTCCATGGACTACAGACCCAACAGTACTTTCTAGGAACACTACAGGGAGGAACTGGACGGGAGGCGGTGGCCGAAGGTTAGCTAATGGGTGTAATGAGCGCAGATCCTGAGCTTGTTATACTCTCGGCCGACGATTTTATAGCCACCGCTGAGTGACCGAAAATCACGCACGTGCCACCCATCAGCTGTCAATGGGAGCATCGGAAGGCAGCATAAGACACGAAGAGAACAAATATCACAATAAAAATGCCCGTCCGTGCCACAGATGTCTACAATATATCCTTCGGGTGCAATAGGACTGGTAAATGAAACCGTTAAAAATATATAAAAATCTTTTCAAGCTGCACATAAGCTCTATACTAAAAGAAACAGAAGCAATGCATAAGGTAACCATCAGACCTTTGCACGGGGTATAAAAGTTAGAAGCATCAGCCCCACCAGGAACACGAGACCCTAGGAGGCTGTGTCGGCTTTCCAAGGGACTCAACAAATAGACAACAACTTATTACCAAGGCACAAGGCGACTACATAACCTTTCCCAAGGACACTCGACACAGCCATTTACCGAGGCACAGAGGCTTTGTAGGCTTGGCAAGATAAAAATAGAAGATAAAACCCCCAGCCCTGGACTAAGACAAAAAGAGGCGTTATATACAGGCTTTCCAAGGAGGTACAAAAGGAACTATCATCAGCAATATACTTAAAACACCACCACGAGAGTATTGCCACCTTCCTTCCCGTGTATTAACCTGCGCGTGTAAATCGTACAACTCGTCCAAATACAATAGATGAAGTCTCACACCAGTGTTTCCAAGAAGTTCCGTGATGTTTACCTGACGTATATTACCTGCTGCTGCTGTTTCATTATACCTCCTCATAAACACAGGCAAGAAAAATAACTGACGAGGAGATGATTTGTACACACCATGTTAAGTAAATAAAGTTTCATATCCAAAGGCAAATATAATCTCATTCCAGTGTTTACCAATCCCTTGCACTATTCACCTGTAAAATATTACCTGTTGCTGCTTCGTCATACCTTCTCAGCGACAGGGGCAAGAAACGAAAGTAGAAAGGCGAAAGTATGGAGGCAGGTGAGCACAACATACAGAAAGAGACCCCAGAATACACCAAAACACGTACACAGAGACACTGACAAAATAGAAAGATGATGAAATGGAGACAGGTAGACAAAACACAGACGAAGAGACCCCAGAATACACCAAAACACGTACACAGAGACACTGACAAAACAGAAAGATGATGAAATGGAGGCAGGTAGACAAAACACAGACGAAGAGACCCCAGAATACACCAAAACACGTACACAGAGACACTGACAAAATAGAAAGATGATGAAATGGAGACAGGTAGACAAAACATAGACGAAGAGACGCATGCAGACAAAGGTAAAGACTAAATAGGGAAACGAAGACTGAGACGGATAGAAACGCGTACAAAGACACAGACAAACAACACAGCGGCATGGAAAAATGTAAGGTGAAATGACCATTTGACCACCATCACAGTCTCGAGGGCTAATGCGACGGAGATGAGCACTGAGGCAACGTGCAGTTATGGAGTATGCTTCCGGCTTTTTTACTTCAGTTTCACCACCACCACCACCACCACCACCACCTTAAACATCCCCATTACCGCCACCGCCCCTTACTAAATCCATCAACACTATTATCACCACAACCACCACCCAAACTTCCCTCATCGTCTCCACCACCACCCCCTCCCTCCCCAACAACCCTCATCACCACCACCATCATCACCACCCCCAAGCTCCCTCCCCAGCAACCCTCATCACCACCACCACCACCACCACCACCTCCCCTACAACAACCCTCATCACCTCCACCACCACCACCACCACCTTCCCAACAACCCTCATCACCACCTCCACCACCACCACCACCTCCCCTACAACCCTCATCACCACCTCCACCACCACCTCCCCTACAACCCTCACCACCACCTCCACCACCCCTACAACCCTCATCACCTCCATGACCACCACCACCACACCGCACTTAACCCCAACGGACGAGAGCAAGCTATCGACCCAAGACAAACGCACCCACCACTTCGTCAATACTCTTGTAAGTTAGTCTTAACATGGAATCTACTAAAGCCCCTATATGTGATCGCCACAGAGGCGAATATAATGCCATTGGGACGGAGCTCTAACATCAATCTGCAGGCATGCAATACAATACGACTCTAACGTAAATAAGAATATAGTCATGGACATTCAAACCTTTCTCATCGATTTACTCATCACAAGGAGTTTGGAGTACTGCTTTCTGTCTGGCATAGCGACTGTTGAAAATTCTCAACAGTTACGCTATAAGGTAACTCGAGGACCTGTGCGTTGGGTGGCTCAGGGACCCAGGTCATACAAAAATAAGAAGACTTATTAATTCAGACAACGATGCTGATATACTCCATGAACCAAATGTCCTGCATGAGTGGCCCGACATATTGATGATCCAGTTCAATATTGACAAATGCAGCGAGCTTTGTGTGGGAAGAAATATAACCCAAAGTAATTGCACATTAAATAACACACCTCTTGACCACTCCAGCTGCGAGCGTGGGTGGGTGCAAGTTCTGACTTTTGATCCAGAAATCAATGTATTATGGCTAGACACCGCGCAAATAGTCTTGGGTTTTATTTCGAGAAGCGTAAGCAACCGGATCTTAAGAGTTATCCTTAAGCTGAATTTGACAATGGTTAGCTCTCACCTAGACCATGCTGTTCAGTTTTAGTGTCCTTATTAAGGGAAAGATACAGATTCCTTTGAAGCGATAGAGAAGAATGACCAAAATGATCCACGGACTTAGGAACTTACCCTACAGAGAAAGAGTAAAACGACTTAACTTGCATTCCTTGGAAAGATGTAGACTGCGTGGGGATTTAATTGAGGTGTTTAAATTGATTAAGGAGATTAACAAGGGCGATTTAAAAGACGTGTTCACATTAAAAACTGACGTGAGAACATGCAGGAACGGGTATAAGATGGAAAAATTCAAGTTCAGCAAAGAAATGGGCCAAAACTGATTCATGAAGAATGGTGGATGAGTGGAACAAACTGAATCTGTATGTAGTTGAGGCACACAATTGAAACCTTTAAATGGAGATTAGATGCATTTATAAACGGGAGGAGGTTTAGGTGAGCAACCCATCTTCAGGAGCTGCCTTGCGTAGGGCGTTTGGCCTTTTGTAGTCTCCTTCTACCCTTGTGTATCCTTGTGTCACGACTCCTAAACACATGGGCCTGGGTTCGAATCACAGTCGCAGTGCTATAAGAAGGGAGGCAGCACTACTGTTAAGGGTATTCACTGATCTCATGTAACAGAGTAGCAGGGATCTCCTGAAAGTGTTGTAGCGAGATATTGTGTTTGTGTTGCAGCGTTCTCTGTAACAAAGCGCAAGTTTCGCAGCTCAACAATTGTCTTTGTAGGCTCCCAAAGCAAACTATAGTCTCCATACAGGTCTGGGTTTTTTTCTACTCAAGACCAGATATCAAAAAGATCTTCTAGGTGATTTCCTCAGTGTTTTTACCTTATTTACCAACACCAAACACAACACAGGGAGTAATCGTAGTATTTCGTGTTTGGTTTGGGAGCTCGCAAACTTGGCGCTGGACTGCGGGACGGCCCAGTGTCGCGGCGCTCTTCAGAAATAGGGCCCAAGTGAATTCATGTAACAGGGTTCCAATTTGCTCCTGTAATACTATTCAGCGCTCTCCGGTAATAGCGTTGCAGTGGTCTCGTAAACAGTAGAGCAAACTCTTACCTGTAACGTCATGTGCAGCGGAAAACTCAAATTGATGAGTACATAAAACAATTTTCATGACTGAATAAATGTATAAATGTATAACTAAATGAATATATAAATGTTTAAATAAATGAATAAGCAAACTTGACATTGCATAGACATATCCATAAATCACGACCCTACACACACACACACACACACACACAAACACACACACTTCCCACCACCGCCGCCGCCGCCGCCAGCCACAAGTGGGGTGACCAAATTGATTCATCACGGCGCCCATCGCGGGACAGCCACTCAGCCGCGACACGCATTTTCCCACATACTGACACACCGCACCCCTCACCCCCCTGTTACAGCCCTCTCCCCTCACCCCCCTACCACCCCTCACCCCCCCTACCACCCTTCACCGCATCCCTACTCCCCTCGTCTCCATTCTCCTACACCCCCGTACCACCCCTCACCCCTCTTTACAGTCCTCACCCTTCATCCTCCCCGCACCCCTCCCCCCCCTTCTTATACTCCTCACCCCTCACTCCCTCCTCTCCTCCTCTTCTCTATTCGCTATTCTCTATTCTATTCTATTCTCTCTTACACCCGCTTTACATCCCTCCCCCTCCCCCCCCTTCATCCCTTACCCCCCTCGTCTCCCCTCCCTTCCTCCTCTACCACGCACTCCCCTACCCTTATAAAACCCCCCTTCCACTCATGCCCCTCCCCCTCCTCCCCTACTCCCCACTCCCCTCTCTACTCCCCTCACACCCTTATCATCATCTCCTCCCCTACCTTCTCATCCTACTCCCTCGTCACCCCTTCTCCTTCCTTTCCCTCCTCCTCTCATCTCCCCTCCCCAGTAGGCTATTCCCCTATCACTTCCCCTTCCCCGACTATTCCTCCACCAGCTATTCTATCCCTTCGCTTCCCTTTCTTTCTCTTTCTTTCCCTTCCCATTTTCTTTTTCCCTTCCTTTAACATCCCTCCCTTTCCTTTCTCTTTCATTCTCTTTCCGTAACATCCTTTCCTTTCCCTTTTCTCCAACTATTCCGTCCCTTCGCTTCCCTTTCTTGCTCTTCCCTTCCCATTTCTTTTCTTCCCCTTCCTATAACATTCTTCCTTTCCCTTCCCTCTTATTCTCTTTCCGTAATAACATCCCTTTCTTTCCCTTTCCTTTCCTTTCCATTTCCTTCCTTTCCTTTCTTTCCCGCTATAACCCCTTCATTACTTCTCTCCCCACTCCCATGCATCCCCTTCCATCCCCTCCCCTCCCCTTCCCCTGCTTACGTCCCTCCCTCTCCTTTCCGGTTCGCTTCTTTGCGGTGTCAACTAATGTCCCACTGGCCTTTGAAGATGGAATAAATGATAGTGTGTGTGTGTGTGTGTGTGTGTGTGTGTGTGTGTGTGTGTGTGTGTTTGCCTATAAGTACGTACGTGTGTTTGTTTGTGTGTACATCTGTTTGTCTGCGTTTAAATGTCTGTGTTTCTCTGTTTGTCTGTTTAATGTATTTGTGTTTCTCATGTGTTTGTTTTATGTCTGTATGTCTGTGCGTCTGTTTGGCTAAGTGTTTGTGCGTTTGTGTGTTTGAATGTCTATGTTCTCACCTTTTTTTTTTTTTTTTTTTTTTGCATTTTCATAGTTTGTCAAGTGTGTGTGTGTGTGTGTGTGTGTGTGTGTGTGTGTGTGTGTGTGTGTGTGTGTGTGAACGTAGATAAAGGATACACACAAACCACAGGCGGCCCATTAGGAGGCGATCAATAGCGTTCAGATAGAGGGAGGGAGGGAGAGTAAGAGGGAGGGAGAGAGGGAGGGAGAGGGGAGGGAAGGAGGGAGGAGGTGCGGTGACTCGTTCTGCTGATATCTTCAAGAGTGAGGGAGAAAGGAAGATGGGAGAGATGAATGGAGGGAGGGTGTGAGGGGGGAAATGCAAGAAGGAAGAAGTAAAGGATAGATGGATGGAAGGAGCGAAAGAAGGAAAGAGAGGAAGGAAGAAAATGAAGAGAGAAAGAAGGGAATGAAGGATGGAAGGAATGGGGAAAGGAAAAGGGGAAGGAAGGAAAGAAGGAAAGGGTAAATTGATTGAGGGAGAGAAGTAAAGAAGAGGGAAGCGAAGGAAAAATGAAGGAAAGGATAGAAGGGCGGATGGAGGAGAGGAAGGAAAAGGGAGGGGGGGGGGGAGAAGGGCTGAAGGAAAGGATGAAGGGAATAAGGGAAGGATAGATAGAGAGAAGGAGAAAAGGCAGGGGAAGAGAAGGGGAAGAAGGAAAGGATGAAGCGAAGGAAGGTAGATATGAATGGATGGAGGAGCCGAGTGTGTGTGTGTGTGTGTGTGTGTGTGTGTGTGTGTGTGTGAAAGGGATGGAGAGGTATCATGTACACCAACCATCATCATCACCACTACCATCACCCCTATCACCATCACCACCACTACCATCACCCCTATCACCATCATCACCACCAGTACCATCACCCCTATCACCATCATCACCACCAGTACCATCACCCCTATCACCATCATCACCACCACTACCATCACCCTATCACCATCACCACCACCATCACCCTATCACCACCATCACCACCACTACCATCACCCCTATCACCATCATCACCACTACCATCACCCCTATCACCATCACCACCACTATTATCACCCCTATCACCATCACCACCACTACCATCACCCCTATCACCATCACCACCACTACCATCACCCCTATCACCATCACCACCACTACCATCACCCCTATCACCATCACCACCACTACCATCACCCCTATCACCATCATCACCACCACTACCATCACCCCTATCACCATCACCACCACCACTACCATCACCCCTATCACCACCATCACCACCACTACCATCACCCCTATCACCATCACCACCACCACTACCATCACCCCTATCACCACCATCACCACCACTACCATCACCCCTATCACCATCACCACCAGTACCATCACCCCTATCACCATCACCACCACCACTACCATCACCCCTATCACCATCACCACCAGTACCATCACCCTATCACCATCATCACCACCACTACCATCACCCCTATCACCATCACCACCACTACCATCACCCCTATCACCACCATCACCACCACTACCATCACCCCTATCACCATCACCACCACTACCATCACCCCTATCACCATCATCACCACCACTACCATCACCCCTATCACCATCACCACCACCACCACCATCACCACCATTTCCCCTCTTCCATCTTTCCTGCGCACACACGTATCAAAAATTATCGCCTATCATTATTTTTTTTTTACTTTGTTTTTCTCCTTTTTCGTCTAGGTAAGGATCGGACTAGCAATATCCCAAAAATAAGCATCAAAGTTTAAGTAATGCTTCAGGCTATTGATTTGATACACTGATGAACCAAGTTTTACGAAGAGAAGGAAAGTTGTGTTTATAATTACAAAGCAAAGCGGAAGGAGCGGAAAGTAAAGCAGATATAATTGAGACGTTTCATTATTGATGTGTTGATATTTACGAGAAAAAAACGAGATGAGAGTAAAGATAAGTAGGAGGTCCCATTTTTGTCCATTACAACACCAAAAGAAATATTGTAGCCATACCAGAAACGTAAAAGAAAGAAAACTGTTCCCTCCGCTCCCTTTCAACATTTATAAACCTTGGCAATCTTACGTTTATTCCCACACCTGCGCGCTATCAATCAACGTAACATTTCCTTCACACCTGTAATTTCAACGTTTATATGAATTCCGAATGGAGGGAAATATCAGAACGGGGCAGGAGTAAAGGAGGGGAGAGAAAGGGACAGGGAATAGTGAGACCAGGAGGAAAGTAGCGGGGCGGGGCGGGGTGAGGGGGGGAGGTTGAGGCAAGCGAAAAACATAATCTGGTGGAAAAATCTTTTGTTTGGTTTTCTACTTGCGGCGACGTTTCCCAGAGCCTCGGCCCGTGTGTGTGTGTGTGTGTGTGTGTGTGTGTGTGTGTGCGCGAGGATGGGATTTGTTTATAATCTGTGTATAGGGTGAGTGTAGCGGGAAGGCCATGAATAGTGATGACTGATGTGGGAGAGAGAGAGAGAGAGAGAGAGAGAGAGAGAGAGAGAGAGAGAGAGGCGGTCAAGTTTTGGATTAGTATAACTGATTGCATCATTGTTGTTGTTATTATCATTTGTATTATTTTTTTATTATCATAATTATTATCATTATTGATATTATTAATAATGTACTGTAGTGGTAATAGTAAGAGTTGTTACTATTGTTACATTTGTTTTCTGTCCCTTATCAACTCCCATGTGGTCTAGTGGCTAGGATACCTGGCTTTCACCCAGGAGGCCCGGGTTCGATTCCCGGCATGGGAAAGTTTTACCCAAAAATAAATCGACGGATGGTTTCCTTTTCGTCCTGTAGTGGGACAGTAATGACTGATGATGAAGTTTGTATAATGATCACAATAATAATTATGTTGTAATTACTATTACTATAATAGTTATTAGTCTTATATTTATCTATTTATCTGTATCAATATATCTATCTATCTATCTATCTATCTATCTATCTATCTATCTATCTATTATTATTATTATTATTATTATTATTATTATTATTATTATTATTATTATTATTATTATTATTATTATTATTATTATTATTATTATTATTATTACTATTATTATTATTGTTATTATTAGGTAATAATAATAATAATATTATTATAATTATTACTATTATTATCATTATTTTTTAATATTATTATTATCATTATTATTATCATTATTAATATTATTATTATCATTAATATTATTAGTATTATTAATATCATCATCTTAATCGTTATCATCATTGGCATAATTAGCCGTATTAGTATAAACTAAAAATAGTAGTAGTAGTAGCAGTAGTAGTAGTAGTAGTAGTAGTAAAAGGAGAAATAATATAAGCAATATAAATAATAACGTTAAGAAAATAATAATAATAATAATAATAATAATAATAATAATAATAATAATAATAATAATAATAATAATAATAATAATAATAACTATAATAACGATAATATATTAATAATAATAATAATAATAATAATAATAATAATAATAATAATAATAATAATAATAATAATAATGATAAAAATAATAATGATAATAATGATAATAATAATAATAATAATAATAATAATAATAATAATAATAATAATAATAATAATAATAATAATAATAATAATAATAATAACAACAACATCAACAACTAAAAAAAATTACGTGAGAAGACAACAACAACAACAACAACAACAACAACAACAACAACAACAACAAAAACAACAACGATAACAACAACAAATACAACAAATACAACAAGCAGCCCATCCACAACACACCTAATGTTTTACACCTTTCCCACCTTACCCTCACCCTTCCCTTCACCCCTCCCTACCCCAATTTTCCCCTCTCCCCGCCTCCCCTCCTTACCTTCCCCTCTCATCCCCGGGGCAGCGTCGGAAACCAATTACACCCAGCATGGAACTAATCGCCTGTATAATTTGTGCGCCTTTGTCTGTCCCGAGGCGGTGACATCCTTGTAAACAGTGGCGGGGAGTCGTGGGAAACGTGACTTCAGGAGGATTATGGGTCAGAGAGAGAGAGAGAGAGAGGGGGGGGGAAAGGGGAACCAACCAACCAAAGCCGTGTTATGTTTACCTTGGATAAAGATGCACAGGTGAGCTTGATATATTGCCAATAATAGGAGAAAAACGTCCCTTCCCCCCCCACCCCCCTCATTACCCCCTTCTCCTCCTTCCTCCTCCTCCCTACCCTCCCAAGCCCATAAACTCTCTCTCCTTCCCTCTCACCCCCCCTCCCCCTTTACTTCCTCTCCCTTCCATTCCCTTATTATATGTTACTTAATCTTACCTTAGCTTATCTTACCCCCTTCTCCTTCTTCCTCCTCCTTAACCCTCCCAAGCCCATAACGCCTTTCTCCTTCCCTCTCACTCCCTTCCCTTAACTTCCTCTCCCTTCCATTCCCTTACTTTGTTACTTAATCTTACCTTAGCTTATCTTACCTTCACTTCCCTTACCCTCAGTTCTCTTCCCTTGCCTTCCCTTCAGTTTTTTATTCTCCCCATCCTGTTATTAAATATTCTTCCCATCATCATCTTTTCCCTTCCTATTTCCACCGTACCACATTTTCCCCACCACCCTTTTCCCCTTCACTCCTCTTTAACGTCCACAAACCCCCTTCTCATTTCCTTCTCTTCCCTCCCAACACCATTCCTCTTCTTTTCCCTTCCCTTCCCTTCCCTTCCTTTCCTTTTCCGTCATCCCATTCCGTCCATTCAAATATACACCCCTCTCCCTCTATCATCCTTTCCCGTTATTTCCCTGCTTCTCTCTTCCCTCCGTTTAAGTCTTTTCCATTTCCTTCCATTCCATTCCCTTACTTGCTTTGTTTTCCCTTCCTTGTCCATTCCCTTCCCTTCCCTGCTTCTCCTTTCCCTCCCCTCAAGGACATCTATACCTTCCTCCATTCCCTTTCGTTCCTTCTCATTCCCTCCTTTTCCCTTTGCTTCTAACACTATTCCTCTTCTCTTCCCTCCCCTTCCTTCCCTTCCCTTTCCTTCCCTACCCTCCCCTTCCCTTCCCTTCCCATTTCTTCCCATTCCCTCCCTTTCCTTTCCTTCTGACACTATTCCACTTCTCTCCTCGTCACATAAAAGTTACATTCCTCTTCCCTTCCCCTTCTCTTCCCTACCCTTTCCTTTCCTTTCCTTCCCTTCCCTTCCCATTCCCTCCCTTTCCTTTCCTTTCCTTCCCTTCCCTTCCCATTCCATCCCTTTCCTTTCCTTTCCTTCCCTTCCCTTCTCTTCCTTTCCCTCCCTTTCCCCTCCCTTCCCTTCCCTTCCCTTCCCTTCCCCTTCCCCTTCCCTCCTTTTCTTTCCATTCCCTTCCATTCTCTCCCCTTCCCTTCCCATTCCCTCCCTTTCCTTTCCTTCAGACACTATTCCACTTCTCTCCTCGTCACATAAAAGGGTCCATTCCTCTTCCCTCCCATTCCTTCCCCTCCCGTCCCTTCACCAGCAGCCCTCCTAAGCCCTCCTGCCGGTGGTTCGGAGGCGCGTGTCACCCCTCTGGCGATGACAGGCCCCATGTCCTCCCCTGCTAAGGACACGTGACCCTGCTTGCCCCCCTGCCCCCCCTGCCCCCCTCCCCCCCCCTGACTCTTTCTCCGCAGGCACCCTACCTTCTCCCTCCTCCCTTCTCCCTCCCATAGTTCTCCCGCTGCGTGTGTGTGTGTGTGTGTGTGTGTGTGTGTGTGTGTGTGTGTGTGTGTGTGTGTGTGTGTGTGTGTGTGTTCTCTCTCTCTCTCTCTCTCTCTCTCTCTCTCTCTCTCTCTCTCTCTCTCTCTCTCTCTCTCTCTCTCTCTCTCTCTCTCTCTCTCTCTCTCTCTCTCTCTCTCTCTCTCTCTCTCTCTCTCTCTCTCTCTCTCAAACAAAAAAAAACATGCAAACGCGCCACAAATTTAAAGAGTCGTGAGAAAAATAGAAAAACAGACAGACAGAAAAGAAGAGTGACAGAGAGAGAAAGAGAGAGGGAGAGAAAGGGAGAGGGAGGGAAGGAGATAAAGTGACAGAGAGAGAGGGGGAAGAGAGGGTTTTAGAGAAGGGGGCGGGGGGGGCGGGGGGGGAGTGGGTTCGTGACATGTTTAAGTGGGTTTATGTCACTCTTGATGCAGCCACACACACACACACACACACACACACACACACACACACACATTGATACAAACGGAGATTATCAACACCACTCCTCCTTCTCTTCTCTTCTTTTCTTTATCTATACATCTCCCATCTCTCCCTTCCCTCCACTCCATTTTCCCTGCACCCCTCCACCTGTTCACTGGGCAGGTGGAGGAGTGTGTGATATAACAGAAAATAGCGAAGAGCTCTATACAAATTTACTACTAAAAAATTCATTCATTCATTTATATGTAAAAATCTATATGTACCCGGTATGTAATATATATGCCTTATATAATGGACATAAATTATATTATAAAAACTTGGGACATGCTATAAAAATATCTTAATCAGATTTTTTTTTTCATTTCTTGGCAAATATGCGTGAAATTGCGGGCAGAAGATACTTGTGTAGGATCTGAAACAATTTTAAGCAACATGTGCGGGTAGAGACATTATCTGGGAAAGCTAAGATTTTGCAGAACTTACTTGTATGTGATTTCGCACCTGTTTATCACTACAGGACCATTATTTTCCAGATGAGTGAAAAAATGATCCACCCTACTGCCCACCTCCCTTTCCTCCATCCATTCCACTTGTCTTCCATCTCTCCTTTCTCTCCACCTATAAGTTCCTTCACTCTTCAATCTCTCCAGAATCGTCAGTATTCGTCTTGTCCATCTTCTATCCCTACATACCACATTCTGTCACTCCTTTCTTCCCATCCACTCCTTAAAATCTTCAATCCTTCTTTTTATTGTAGCTTCTTTATTTATTATCTCCCATTTATCTTCTCTCTCTTTCCCCTCTATCCTTGCCTTTCTCTTCTCTTTCCACTTTGTCTTTCCATATTCTCTTATTTCTCTTCTACTTATCAGCATATAATCTCTCCTACCCATCTACACTTACCTCCATAGTTTAGTTTATCTCCTCCATTTTCAGCATCTTTCATTTTTCTTCTTCCTTCCTTGTTATTTTCCATCAACTTAATTCCTCAGCATCTCTCTGTTATCTCCATCCTTCCTTTGTCTCTCATTTCCTTAATTCCTCAACATATTCTCTTACTTATCTCCATCTTCTCTTATTATCTTCTATCTATTCTACTTCTCAATCTCTCATTTATCTAAACCCAATCTTATTATCGTTTTTCTCCTCTACTTCTCATCATCTCTCATTTCTCTCCCTCCTTCCATATTATCTTCTATCTCCTCTACTTTTTAACATTTCTCGTTTATCTCCATCCTTCCATATCATCTTCCATCTCCTCCACTTCACAGTATCTTATCTTTCCTTTCCCTCCACCCTTCTATCCCTCTTGTCTCTCTATCTCCTCTCCACATTTTTGTATATCTCCAATCTCTCCATTCCTCCACTCTCTTTCTCATCTCTAATTTTACTGCTCCACTTCATCATCTCTCCACTTCTCCACCATTCCTCCTTTACTCCATCGTCTTCCTCATTTGTTCCTCCACTCCTTCGCTTCAATAATGAGAGGTGGACAGAGAAAGTGACGAAGAAGTGGAGTAGGAAGAAATGGCGATGATATGGTAATGATTGTAAGTAGGAAAAACAACAACAACAACAACAACAACAACAACAACGATAACGACGACGACGACTGTAATGATAATGATAATGATGATGATAATGATAATGACAATAACAAGAAGGAAAAGCATAAGAAGAATAAGAAGAAGAATTAAAATAAAAAGAATATTAAGAAAAAAAATAGAAAAAAAATATAAAAAAATAACAAGAAGAAGAAGAAGAAGAAGAAGAAGAAGATATCAAAGAGGAAGAAGAGGAAGATATGATATTAAAAAGTGATAGTAAGAACACAGAATAGATGAACAAGAGAAAGAACAAATATAATGCGAGAAGAGAAAGAGAAGAATACCATACAGAAGAACAAAAATATAAAAGGAAGAAGAAAATAATGATAAATATAATGAGCGGACAAAAAAAAACGAGAAAGAGGAAGAAGAAAAAGAGGAAGAGGATATCCTATTGCCAGGCCACCCGCACGCCCGCACGCCATGACCACAATGCCCGGCAAGCTCCCCCAATGCCCCGTGTTGTGATGGCTGACAGGCGGGTGAGGGCTGCCCGCTGTCGTGTGGGTGTGAATACGAGAAGGCGGGAATGAAGAAGTGGGTAAATAAATTAAGATATAGATAAACAAATTCATAATGTTATCTCATACATAAAGGAAAACGTATGAATGCATAGTCATCGTAATTATTATTATTATTATTATTACTGGTATTATCATCAGTATCATTCTTCTTCATTTAACGCACTTATTTTCTCTTTATGGGGTTGGACGGGAAGATGAAGACATTGTCGTCGTTCATCTTGGTTTGGAGCGAAACTTTTTCTGCCTTACGGTGCTCTTCCTGCAGGCAACCCCAGTTTTCGTCTGCGGTCCTAGGTGGATTGCTTACCATGGCTCCAAGCCCCCACCTGCCCGGACGTGTAGTTAGAACTGTCCCTCTCCCAGGTGGACTGCTTACCATGGCTACTAGACCCACCATTCCGAGTTGAATTAGTGAAGTGGCAGTGTGTGTCCATGCGTGTAGGCCATGCACACATTATTATTATTACTAATGTTGTATTTATCATTAGTAGTAGTAGTAGTAGTAGTAGTAGTAGTAGTAGTAGTAGTAGTAGTAGTAGTAGTAGTAGTTACAATGTATGTATGTATGTATGTATGTATGTGGGCTATGTGAGAATGTATGTATGTATGTACCAGTAACAAAATCCCATCAACTTTCATCACACAAACACACACACACACGCACGCACACACACACGGAAGGAGGATTACGTGCCCCACAAAACGAGATCACTGGTCCATTTGAGGATTTAATTTCAAGTGTAAATATTTATCGCCCGTTCATCCCCTCGGGGCCGTCTCGTTCCCACACGCGGCGACCCTCAACTTTTCGCTCACGCACCCCGGCGAAACAATCAACCCTCATCTCACGACCCTTCCCACCCCGCTATATCCCTTTCAAACCCTCAGAAACACTCCTAACACACCTACAACCACTCCTCTCATACATACAAACTCCAAAACAAGCTAGAAAATAAGTTATAGTGGAGAAAGAAAAAAATAAGTAGTCTGAGCGAAAGTGAAGTAGTTTCCCCCGAGAGACGCGAAAGAAAACGGAGGGTATTGACGTTTAGCCCATGCTTTATCTCTTGTCCGCGGCCAATTAGGCGTAAAATGACCCTTCCGGAGGAGCTGCATAGGGGTGAAAGTGACGCCGTGTTGGTCCATAATTAATTCACTCATAGTTCTCGCCCTGATTTGCGGCCGATCGGAAGTGGTTTCACACATAATGTTGCGCGTGTGAGGGATGGAGGGAAGGAGGGAGGGAGGGAGAGAGGGAAAAGGGAGGGGAGGGAAAGAGAGGAAAAGAGGGATTCAAAACGTATTTATAAAAGTATAGAATGAGGAGAGAGACGGAAAGGAGGATTGGAGGAGGAAGGAAGGCAAGCAGGAAGGGAAGGAAATAATAAGAAAGAAGGTTGTGGGGAAAACATAAGGAGAGAGAGAGAGAGAGAGAGAGAGAGAGAGAGAGAGAGAGAGATGAATGAATGAATGGGAATGAATGAGAAAAAAACAAGGAGAAAGGATATAATACGGAAGAGAGAGAGAGAGAGAGAGAGAGAGAGAGAGAGAGAGAGAGAGAGAGAGAGAACACAGCGGGAGACTGAAAGGGAAGATATATAGTTAAAAAATAATAAACAAGTACCTAAATGAGAGAGAGAGAGAAGGCAGTCTTGGCCCCCCGTCGACACACGTAAACACACATTATAACTAGTGTGTCCCCGGAGCCTCCCGCTGAGTGTCCCTTTTACGGGGCACGCGTGATGCTGGGGTAGCGTTCCCTCAGGCCCTGCCCCCCCCACCCACCGCCCGCCGCCCGCCACGCCCACCCACCTACCCACCTACCACCTACTAACTCTACATCTACCACACCCATCACCATCCTATAATACCCATCTACTTTCTCCCTACCTATCACATACTACCATCTACTACCGATCTACTGCCCACCTACCACCTACTGACTCTATATCTACCACACCTATCACCATCCTATCATACCAATACCCATCTACTTTATCCCTATCTATCACATACTGCCATCTACTACCCATCTACTACCCACCTACCACCTACTGACTCTACATCTACCACACCCATCCTATCATACCCATCCCATCTACTTTATCCCTACATATCACATACTACCATCTACTACCCACCTACTACCTACCTCTGACTACCATCTACTGTCTACCATCTACCAGTCACCTACCTATTATCAACCTTCACCTACTCCCCTCCTACCCACCTGCCACCTACAGTACGCATTCCACCACGCCCACCTACAACCAATCTACCATCTACCACCCATACCAGCTTACATAGTTTTACCCATACCATACAATACCATACCATGCAGTTTTACCCATACCAAAGCTGCTACCAATCCAAATACTACCCACCCACCCAGTGCCCACTTAACCAGTGAAATAATACACCTTTACGTGGCTTGCTCTCCACTTAAAACCTCCCTCTCCCACCTACCACCACACCCTCTGCCCACCTAAAACCCACCTGATAAAGAGGAGGAAAATGGAAAAAGAGGAGATGGCGTAAAGGGTAAGAAAAGGAGGAAAATAAAGGAAAGGAAACTAGAAAGGGGAGAGGACAAAGACTGAAAGAGAGAACGAGGGGGAGGAATAAAAATAAGGATAAGAAGGAAACATATTTTAATGATGAGAAATAGAAAGAAATGAGAATACCTAGGAAGAGTAATGAAGGGAAATGAAAAAGAGGAAGAAGATAATAGAGAAAAGGGAATCTAAATAAATAGGATAAGGAACTGGAAGCGGGTAACGAGGGAAAGGGAAAGAAGAAGGAAAAGGAGGGAGAAGGGAACGAAAAGGAGAAATTAAGAAAAAGGAAGAGGACAGAAAATATTGAGGAAGAAGAGGATGAGAAACGATTAGGAAGAACTGAAAGAAGGAAAGAGGAGGAGGAAGCAGAGGAAAGGAACAGGGAAATAGAAGGAGGAAGAGGAGGAGGAGGAGGAGGAGGATATGAATAGGGAATAGGAAAAAAAGAGGACAGAAAATATTGAGGAGAAAGAGGAGGAAAAATAATTAGCAAGAGGAAAAGGAGGAAGAAGAACCAGAGGAAAGGAACACGAAAATAGGAGGAGGAGGAGGAGGAGGGGAGGGAAGGAACAGGGAAGAAGAGGAAAAGAAAAAGTAGGAAAAAGGAGGACAAAATATTCAGGAAGAAGAGAAGGACAACGATTAGGAAAGGAGAGGAAAAAGAATCTGAGGAAAAGAACAGCAAAGTAAAAGGAAGAAGAAGAGAGGGAAGAAAGGAACAGGGAATAGAGGAAGAGGAAAATTAGGAAAAAGGAAGAAGAGGAGAGGAAGAAAACAATTAGAAAGATAAACTAAAATAAAAGAAAAGGAAGAGGAAGCAAAGTGGAGGAAGAGAGAAATAGGAAGAGGAGGAAGAAGGGGAAAGAGGAAGAGGAAAACTAAGAAAAAGGAAGAACAGAAAATAATGTAGAAGGAAAGGAGGAAAACAATAAGAAAGATAAACTAAAAGAAGAAAAGAAAGAGGAAGCAAAGCGGAGGAACAGAGAAATTGGGTGAAGAGGAGGAAGAGGGGAAAGAGGACCAGGAAGAGGAAGAGGAAGAGGAAGAGGAGGGAGGGAGGGCAAATGGGATACTGTAGAATAATTGTCGTGTCGCCGCGGGCCAAACAGAATAGTCACGTGACGCCAAAATATGGAAGCTGCCACTCCTTGTTTGCCGACACGCTCAGCCCCTTCCTCCCCTCCCCCCCCTCTGTCCTCCTCTCCCCTCTCCCCCCCTTCCTCTTCACTCTCCCCTCCTCTCTTCTCGTCTCATACACTAACTTTTCCCCTTCTCTGGCTGCTCCCTTCCTCCTCCCTTCCCCCTCTCCACTCTTCCACCGTACAATAGTTTAGTCCGACCCCGCTTAGAGTATGCGGTACAGTTTTTGTCTCCCCACCATGCGAAGGACACGCTAAATTAGGTATGCAACGGAGGGCAACAAAGATGATCCCTTCCCTGCGCAACAAACCTTACGATGAAAGACTGTCACCTCTTAGCCTGTTCCCACTTGAGAAACGTCGCCTCCAAGGAAAACTAGTCGAATGTTTCAAAATAATTAATGGATTTACGAATGTGGACAAATCCAAATTGTTTATGATCGATGACATGTTCCGAACGAGAAGTAATGGCACAAAATTTAAGTGTGAACAAGTAAATTCAGACTGCACCAAACTTTTCTTCACCAACGTTGTAGCGCGAGAATGGAATAAGCTCCCACCTTCAGGGGCTCAGTGGAACACGATTGACTCCTTTAGAAACAAGCTCGACCGGCACTTCCTTCAGCTTAATATTTACTAAAGTAGAAACGCAAAGTCTTGGTGGTACTTCATAAATATCATTCCACATAGTCTGGACCATAGGGTCTGTGTGATCTGAATACCTATGTAAATCTATGTACATCTCTTCCTCTTCCCCTCGCCCTTCCTCTCACTTCTTCCCTTCTCGTCTAGTGAACTAACTTTTCTCCTTCTCTGTTCCCTTTCTCTTCTCTCACTGTTCCCTTCCCTTCCTTTCCCATCTCCTAGTATCTTGTCTTTTCCCTTTTTCTCTTCTCCCTTCCTTTCCCATCTCTCCTCGTATCTTATCTTTTCCTCTTTCTCTTTTCCCTTCCTTTTCCATCTCTCCTCGTATCTTGTGTTCCCCCTTTTTCTCTTCTCCCTTTCCTTCTCTTCTCGTCCCCTAACTTTTACCTTAACTCATACCCTGTTTTTCCCCCTTCCATCTTCCCCTTCCTCTCTTCTCCTATTCTTCCCCTCCCTTCCCTTCCCTTCCTTTCCATCTCTTCTCGTCTCCTAACTTTTCCCTTAACTCATACCCTGTTTTCCCCCTTCCATTTTCCCCTTCCTCTCTTCTCCTATTCTTCCCTTCCTCCTTCCTTTCTTTTCCCAGGCATTAACTTTCCCCTTATCCCATACCCTGTCATTTCCCATTTCCACCTCCCTTCCCTCTTCTTCTTTCAGTTCCTTCCGTTCCATTTCCATCTCCTATCAAACCTTGCATTTTCCCCTTCTAGCTCTTCTCCAGTCCCTTCTTACCTACTTCCCATCTCTTCAAAGGCTCTATAGTTTTCCCCTTCCTCTTCCTTTCCTTCTCATTTCTCACTGTTCCCATCCCTTCCCTTCCCATTTCTTTCATCATTCTCTCTTCTCCTTTCCTTCCTTTCCATATTTCCTCTTTCTCCTCCTCCTCCTGTTTCCCTGTTCCCCTCCCTTCCCTTCCCATCTCTTCAAAGGCTCTATAGTTTCCCCCTTCCTCTTCCCTTCCTTCTCATTCCTCATTGTTCCCCTCCCTTCCCTTCCTATTTCTTTCATCATTCTCTCTTTTCCTTTCCTTCCTTTCCATATTTCCTCTTTCTCCTCCTCCTCCTGTTTCCTTGTTCCCCTCCCTTCCCTTCAAATATCTTTTTATGCAATGTTGTTTCCCCTTATTTTCTCCTTTTCCTTCTTGCTTCCTTCTCACTTTTCTTTTTTTTCCCTTCTCTATTTTTCTTCTCTTCCACTTCTCTTCCCTCCTTCCCCTCTCCTTCTCTCTTGTTGTCTCCCTCTATCCTCCCATTTCTTCCCTCTTCCTATTTTTCTCTCTTTCCTTATGCACTAAAATTTCCCACCCTCTCTATTCTCATCTCTCTCCACTTCCTTCATTCCTTATCACTTCTCTCTCTTCCACTATATCTGTTTTTTTTAATCATCTATCATTCTATACTTTCCTTTCCTTTCTTCCTTTTTTCTCCTCTTCCCTCCTTTTTCTTGACATTTTTATCTTTTTTCACTTTTCTTTTATCCTATTTTCCGTCCTCTTGTCTCTCATCTCCTTATTCTTCTATCCTTCCCTTCTCTCTCTCTCTCTCTCTCTCTCTCTCTCTCTCTCTCTCTCTCTCTCTCTCTCTCTCTCTCTCTCTCTCTCTCTCTCTCTCTCTCTCTCTCTCTTCCCTTTCCTTGCATCCTTTTCATCTATTCTCTTTCCCTTTTCCCCATCCGCCCTTCCACTTTTTTTCCCTTCTTCCCCTTCATCTGTTTTCCCATCACTTTTCCCTTCCTTTATCTCTCTCCTTTTTTCCCCTCTCTCTCTTTCATTCTCTTTTGTTCCCTTTAGTTTTTCTCTCTTGCCCTGTCTTCATCTTTCAATCTCTACCCCTTCCTCAAGCAGACTCTCAACTCTACTTCCTTTCATTCTCTTGTTCTCATCCCTCTCTTTATTCTCCTTTTCTTTTCCTCTCCTTTACCTCTGCTTCTCTCTCTCTCTCTCTCTCTCTCTCTCTCTCTCTCTCTCTCTCTCTCTCTCTCTCTCTCTCTCTCTCTCTCTCTCTCTCTCTCTCTCTTCTCTGCATCGCCATCCTCACCGTGATCGTCTCTTCCTCTCTCTGTCTCTCTTTTCTCCTCTTTTTTTACCTCACTCTCCTCACTCCTCCCTTTTCTTTTCTCATTTCTCTTTCTTTCTCTTTCCCTTCCTCTTCTCTCCTAAAGCTCCATTCCTTCCGGTCTCCTCGCCGCCCCACCAATCAGACTTTTACGCCACGATCTTTATATTACAGCAGACCATTCAGTCCTCGCGCCCTCAACACGGAAGAGAAGATATAAGGAAAAGAGAAGTAACGGAAAAAGAGAAAAATTATATTAGCGCTTAGGTTAACGAATAAGTAGATAAGTTAATGATATAATTACTCTCTTCGTTTGGAGCAGCTTTTCTCCTACAGGTTTTTCTTTTCGCCCTTCTCCTTTCTTCTTTCCTTCCTTTCTTTATTTTCTCATACCTTCTTATCCTTCTCTCTTTCTCCTCCCTTTCTCTTTCACGGTTCCCCTTCCTTCCCTTCCCATCTCTTTCCATGTAATATATTTTTCCCTTCTTTCCTCCCTTTCCTTCCTTCCTTCCTCACTTTTCTTTCCTTTCCCCTTCTCTCTTCTCTTTCTCCTTCCCTTCTCAACTTTTTTCCCCCTCTTCCTCTTAAATCCCTGCTTCCTTTCTTGAATGTGCGAGGTAGTGCCGAAAAAGAGAAAAATGGAGGTACCGTGGTCATTACCTTGCGGGAATTTCCGGTGACGGTGTAGCAGTAACCCCTAAAAATAGCCGTGTGCTCTTCTCCCCGGTGACAATAGAAAATGGGACACAGCGTCGGGAAAACATACAGATAAAAAGATTTCCTTCACCCCACGACTTGACATATTTTAAAGGGGGAACATCAAGACACATCTGATGTTAAGTTTAGTCATTCTTCACGGGCCATTTTTTGTTTCTTACCTTCCTAAGAGCACTGCCTTCGTGGATATATTTTTTGTTACATTTTTGTTCACCCTTACCATGAAGAGAATAATAATAATAAGAACAAGAACAAGAACAAGAACAAGAAGAACTGGAACAAGAAAAGAGAAGGAAAAAAACAAAAAGAAAAAGAGGAAAGGAAAAAGAAGTAAAATAAAAAAATTAAAAAATATTATTATTATTATTATTATTATTATTATGATCGTTATTTTTTAGTATTGTTTTTTTATTATTATTATCCCACCAGGGTTTTTTTCTTGTTTTAAAAGAAGCGGTGACGAATTTTGTTTTAAATGAAATTCGTACAAGAAGAAAAGCTTGCTCGGAGTTTGGTTTTCACGTGCGGCGCAGAGAGGCTGGGCGGTGTTGTTGTTGTTGTTGTTATTACTGATGATGTTGGTGCGTTATCATTATTATTATTATCAGTAGTAGTAGTAGTAGCATCAGTAGTAGTAGTAGTAGTAGTAGTAGTAGTAGCACCATTATTATTATTATTACTATTATTATTATTATTATTATTATTATTATTATTATTATTATTATTATTATTATTATTATTATTATTATTATTATTATTATTATTATTATTATTATTATTATAATCTCATTGACATGGCTTGCGCTTTGTGTTGTTGTTGCTGTTGTTGTTTTGTTGTTGCTGTTGTTTTGTTGTTGTTGTTGCTGTTGCTGTTGTTGTTGTTGTTGTTAATGTTGTTTAGCCCGGGGCCTAATTGACGCTCTGCGAGCCTTTGTTTTGGCGGCAGGGAAATCTTTCCCCGCGTCGTGCCTCGGCGGCGCTCATTGGTTTACGCACCCCGCCGAGCCGTGGGATTGGCCGCCACCGGGTCGATGCGGCGGCGAGTAGCAAACCAGCGCGGCGCCTGCTGGCTGGGCGGGGCCGCTTGCAGCCGCGGTTTTCTATCTCTTCAAGGTTGCCCGCGGCGGCGTTATCTTTTGGATCTGCGGCGGCAGCCAATGAGAAACCTTTGGCTTGGCGTCGCTGCGTTATCACTGGGCGGCGGGCGTGACGTCACAGTCCCAAAGGCTGTACGGGGCGGGAGCGCTGCTGGGGCGGCGGTGGGCGGCGAGTCAGGTGGGGCTGGCAGGCGGCGGGGGTATAAGGGAGATGAAGGGCCGGGAACCAATATGTCTGCTGTCAGGGCCACTCGGCACTACAATCAGGGCGCGCTCTCTCATTGGTGGGCGGGTCGGCCCTCCAGCACCCTCAGCAAGTGCACCAGTCGGGCGAGAAATAGATTCAGCGGTATACATCACCGCCATTAGGAGCACTGTCAATTCCAGGGGAGCGGGACCCCGTGGCCGAGTCAGAATTTCAATTTTTAGCCCGTGAGCGTCAGTCTTTGGTGACAGAGGACAAAAAGTGGAGGTTGAGGGCCAGCATGGCGGAGGCGCTGGTCGGGTCGGCGGCGCCAGTACCTCGCCAGGTCGCCTGTGGTCAGGTCACGGTCCCCCCGCAGGTCACGCCGCCCTACGCCGAGTTCTTCACGTCGTTGCCCCAGAGTCATACGCCACCCGCACCCTACGCCCACGCCTATCCGCACCACGCCCAGCCGCAGCAGCAGCAGCAGCAGCAACAGCAGGGGGTGCGAGGCGAGCTGAATAACGCGAGTCCGCCGCTGACGGCCGGCACCTGCCTGACCCACCTGGGCCAGGTGGTGAACCAGGTGGTAGGCGGCCCTCCCGTACAGGTGGGGGACTACGGCGCGCCCTACCCCGGGGGTGTGGCCGGTCAGGCGGGCGGGGGCTGCGTCACCACCAGCGGCACCACCACCCTCAGCAGCACCAGCACCAGCAGGACCAACGGCGTCAGCAGGCCGGGCAGCATGCAGCAGCAGCAGCAGCAGCAGCAGCAGCAGGCCTACTGTGAGGAGGAGGAGCTGCCATCGTGTGCCTTCGCCCACCCACACCTGCACGGCCTGCCCTTCCTCGTACACGGTGAGTCTTGGCGGCGAGGCGGCGGGCGAGGCGGAGGAGTGAAGGTGGGGGTGCCCTGAGCACGTGGCTTCCTCCTGTACTGACCTGGCCGTGTGACCTCGGCAGCCTGTGTAATCTGTGTCTTTATAGTGGTGTACATGCATCCGTGTCCCCTGTCTCTGCCATCGCCAATTGCCTCACTCCTCTTCACATGCCCGTCACCTTGTCCTCCCCCATCCATCTTCATATACTCTCCCCTCTATCTCTCTTCCCCATCCCTCTACCTGTCTCTCCCTCCTCTTCCACCTGCCTCCGCCCTTTACCCTACTCTACCCCTTCTGCCTTTGTTTCCACCCCCTTCCTCCCCCTCTGCCCCATTTTCTGTGTTCACCTGCCCCCGTTATCATCACCTTTCCCTTTAAACACCTTACCCTGCCTAACGCCTCCCTACCCCCCTTCTAACTTACCTCCATCAGCTCCCTCCCTTTCCCTCACCCTCTACCTTCCCTCTATCAGCTCCCCTTCATCCCCTCTGCTCATCTGTTTATCTCCCCTTACTATTCCTTGCTATATCACTATCTCTAAACTCCCTTCTCCTCCTTCCCCTTCTCTAACTCCCCCTGAACCTCCCATACCATAATTGAACCTTACCATTCAGTTTCTCTCCCCCACCTCTACCCCCCTCCATTCCCTCCTCCCACCCCTACTATATCTCCCCCTTTCCTTGCAACCTATTCCACATTCAAGTCCTCTGTTCTTCCCCCTTCACTCGTACTCTCATCCCACTCCACCCTCGCTACTCCACCTCCCGCTCATCTCATCTTCATCCACTTTCTAAACCTTCACCTTTGTCATATCTCTTCCACCTACATCCACATTCCACACCCTTCACCAGTCCCCCTTTTCCCCACCCTGATCCTCACCCTATTTCTAGAGTCATCTCCCCCATCTCCCCCTCCCCTTCCTCTTCCTCACATCCCCATCCCTCTTCTCCTCCTCCTGACATCTGTTTATAACCCTATACTCACCTATTTCACCTTCCCCTCCTCACCCCTCCTCTCCCCTTTTCTTCTTTCCTCTCCATTCCCTCCATTCCCCATCCCTATCCTCCTTCCTTTTTTTTTTTTTTACAACAAAGGAGACAGCTCAAGGGCACAAAAAAAAAGGAAACAATAATATAAAAAAAAGCCCGCTAATTTTTACTTTTCCATCCCCATTCATATCCACATCCACATCGACCCACTCCATCATTCCCTTCCTTCACATACGTTCCTATGCCTATATCTATTTTCTATCCTTCAGTCTTGTTTCTATGTCTATTTCTATTGTCTTTCCTGTGTCTCCGTCTATTCCTTCATCATAATCCTTTCCATTATTTATCCACCCTGGCATCCACCTGTTCCATTCCTTCCTTTCCTCTTTTTTTTTTTTTTTACAACAAAGGAGACAGCTCAAGGGCACAAAAAAGGAAACAATAATAAAAAAGCCCGCTACTCGCTGCTCCGACAAAAAAAGAATCAAAAGAGGTGGCCGAAAGAGAGGTCAATCTTTTCTACTCCCGTTTCTATGCCTTACAGTATATTCCTTCATCGCTATCTTTCTCATTACCCATTCATACCCTGATCTTCCTCCACCTCCTCCACTCCATATCATTCCACTTTCTCAACCCTTCTTCATCCACATAACTGCTACCCCCTACCACTCCACTCCCCCATTCCCTTACAATTTATATCTTCATAACTATCTTTCTTATTCTCCATTCACACCCTAATCTTCCTCCACCTCCGCCACTCCCTATCATTCCACTTTCTCAACCCTTCTTCATCCACATAACTGCTACCCCCTACCACTCCATATATCACCCCCATTCCCTACCACCTCTCTCCCTACCACAGCCCCCACACTAAGTCTATCCACCCCTACTATTTCCCTACCATTCCACCCATCACCCTTTCCACCATCCTCCCACTTCTCTATTCTAACACCTCTACTCCACTACTCCACTCCTAATTCCCCCCCCGCCCCTTGCAACCCTGCCGTCACCCTTCTGCTTTTCTAACTCCACATGAACCTCCCCTACCATTATTGTCCCCTTCCACTCAGTTTCTCACCCCTACCTCTACCCCACTCCATCCCAACTATATCTTCCCCACCTCTTCCACTTTAACCTTCCTATTCCCCTGTACTCTCCTCTCCCCTACCGTCCATTCCCTCCCTCATCCCCACCCTACCCCCTTCGTCATCCCCACCACATTAAATAACTCAAACCTCCACTTCCCTCCTCCCTCTTCCCTTGCCCCCTCCTCCCCCTTCACTCTTTCCTGCACTCTTCTACTTCCCCACCCCTCCCCTGCCCTTCCCTCCCCATTCTTCCTCTTTCCTCACTCTTCCGTAGAACCCTATTCCCCTATTTTCCCCCTTTCATAACCCCTTCCCTTCCCATACCTCTCCTCCCACTTAACCCTTCCTTAATATTCCACTCCCCTATCTGCCTCCTCCCCTTCCTTTCCCTCTCCTCCCATTCATTACTGCAGACCATACTTGCCGATTTTCCCTTCCCCTTCTTTCCTCTCCTCTCCCCTTTCCTCCCCTTCACTCCTCATTCCTATCCTCGTCCTCCTGCATTTCCAGGCACATCAGCAGTAAGTAGCGGGCTTTTTTTTTTTTTTTTCATTATTGTTTTCTTTTTTTACGCCCCTGCACTGTCTCCTCTGCTGTAAAAAAAAATAAAAATAAAAATAAACTACTTCCCTACTCCACACTCCCCTTTCCCTCTCCTTCCTTCTTACCCTGTCTATCATCCTATCTTCCTATTTCGCCTTTCCTATTCGTCTTCTATTCCTTCTTACCCATACCAGTCATCCTCCTCCTTTACTCCCTCTTTCACATTCTTTACCCATTCCCTTTCACTAATATATATAATTCTATCTCCCTATTTCCACTATTCCTATCCTCTTCCCATTCCTTGTCACCCCTTTTGTATCACCCTATTTCCCTATTCCTCCTTTCCTATCCTCCTCTTATTCCATTTCTCCTATAGCTATCATCCTTCTCCCTTCCCCCCCTTTTCCTATCCTCCTCTTATTCCATTTCTCCTATAGCTATCATCCTTCTCCCTTCCCCCCCCTTTCCCTATCCTCCTTCCATTCCTCTTCATCCATTTCCATCATCCTACTTCCCTATTTACCATCTTCCTATCCCACTCCCCTTCCCTCATACTTATTCTCTTCATCCTACTTTCCTATTCCTTTCCCTCCTATCCCACCCCCCTTTCCCCCTCCCCTGACAGATAGCACAGGTGGGTTGAGGAGGAGGGGAAAGAGATGGGGAGAGGAGAGGGGGGAGAAAGATGGACGCCTCCCACCCACTAGATCAATATCGCATCTCGCCTTCCTCAAAATGGCGGGAGGAAGGACAGTAAAACACCTGGCTTTAGGGGGCTTCGTGTGCTGCTTTGTTTTGATTTGTTTAATGTACAGGTGTTGTTAAGTATCAATG
The DNA here is from genome assembly GCF_024679095.1 of Eriocheir sinensis. NCBI lineage: Eukaryota > Metazoa > Arthropoda > Malacostraca > Decapoda > Varunidae > Eriocheir > Eriocheir sinensis. Next base: position 3,682,475 of record NC_066563.1, read on the forward strand.
GTGGGTCTTACAAAGTCCCTCCACGGATTGGCTTGGCCCACGGTGTTATGGAATCGCTCAACACGAGTATATGGCGTTGTCGATATCTATGCTGGCGGACAAAGACCAGAATCTATTAGTCATTTGTACTCCGTGTCTTATTGTATGGCTGTGAGGCATGGACGCTGAATAGTGACTTGGCAAGGAGTGTCGATGGCTTTGGTATTATTTTATATTCTTTGGTCTATTTTGTTGTTATTTTTTTATTATTGTGTTTAATTTTTTATTAGGTTCTATTGTCCTATTGTTATTTCCTCTTACAGCGTTAATTTATCATTTTCATTTTGAATTCTTCAGTAAATATGTTTGTGTTTCGTTATGCAACATTTTCATGGTCGTTCTCTTAAGTCTAACATTAACCCACAAGGTTCAAGTCATTCATGCTAGCTATACACACCTGCAAATCTATAGCGTGACTATAACAAAGCGATGTCAAAAGGAAAAAGGATCATGGGAATGGGGAGTATGTATCTACACTTCAGTTCGGGAAAGACCTATGACTGCACTAGTATGACATAAACTGCTGATGATGATGATGTATGACATACGTGGTTTTTTCTTGCCATCAGCCGAATATAGCTATTAGGCCAGTTTAATGGTTAGTTGAGGGTTTTTTTCACTTATAATTAATTATTTAGTTTTCATTTAAATTTTACATCTTAAAACATACATACCACTCATTCAACAAGACATACATACAAACAATGCACACAGTGTTAGCAATGGTAGTGATGTGAAATGATACAAGCTGATCATGGTGACGATGATGATGATGATTATAATAATGATGATGATGATGATGACAACTTGACGTGTGTGTGTGTGTGTTTGTGTGTGCAGGCGAGGAGGGGGAGGAGGAGTACTACCCGACGGGCTCCCCTTACCGGGTCCAGCGCCACGCCGCCAACATCCGGGAGAGGAAGAGAATGCTCAGGTGAGTACCAGGTCTTTTAGCAGGTGTGTGTGTGTGTGTGTGTGTGTGTGTCACTGTTATGTCTTTGTAAGTATGTCTGTATCTTTGTCTTTGTGTTTGTCTGTTTGTCCGTTAATCTGTCTGCGTCTTTATGTTTTTTGTCTCTCCCTTTTCCTCACTATCTGTCTACTTGTTTGCCTGTCTGTGTGTTAGTGTTTATATGCCTAACTCTTATTTTGACGGTGTTAATAGTTTTCTTCAGCACTTTATTATTTTAAACTTAGATTGGTACCCTTCTAGCTCGTCCCCCAGATCTTCGTCTCCTCCTTCTCCATCGCTTTTTATCTTGGTTCCGATTAAGCCTGTTTTTCGTCACTGATTTTCATCTCTTCCTTTTCCCTCGCATTATCTCATATGAGCCTGAACTGACCTGACCGATTTCTCAGTCATTCCCAGCAGTAGCTAGTTTATCTTACTCTCCTCATAATTCTTTCCTTTTTCAATACTCTTCTTCCCCTCCTCATACTCGTTGAGCCCAGATTGACACCTCGCTCGTTCCCCAGCATTACTAAACTCTCACCCTCCTCGTCTTATCCATATTCTGATCAGTCTTTCCTTCTTCGCTCTTCTTCCTCTCCCCTCGTCTCAGTTGAGCCCAGATTGACACTTTTCTCACTCGTCCCCCAGCAGTATCAACTCAGCCTTCGAGGAGCTGAGAACACACGTCCCCACCTTCCCCTACGAGAAGAGGCTCAGCAAGATCGACACGCTGCGCCTCGCCATCGCCTACATCGCCTTGCTGCGAGAACTACTCACCTCCGACCACGACCCCATCACCTACATCGAGAAGGGGCTGCGGGGGGAGCTTCCCTCAGACCAGTGCAACATATGGAACACGAGTGGTAGGTTGGAGTGCCGTGGAGGTTGTGTTGGGAGGGTTGGGGTTGGTTTGGTTAGGAGGGTTAGTGTTGGGTGTGGTGATGGTGGTGGCTGGGTGTTGGGGGTTGTGTTTTGGTGTTGGGGTGGTGAAGGTGTTGTTAGAAGTGTTGGTTTTGTGTTAGGGGTGCTGGTGTAGGGGGTGCTGTGAAGGTTGCGTTAGGAGGGGTAGTGCTGGGGTGGTATTTTGGCGTTGGGGTGGTGTTGAAAGGATTGGCGTTAGGGGCGATGTGGAGGTTGTGTTATTAGGAAGGGTGGTGTTGGTGGTGGTGTTCTGGTGTTGGGAAAGTGTTGGTGTTGTGTTTAGGGGGTTGGTGTTCGGGGTGGTGTTGGTGGTGGTGTTCTGGTGTTGGGGTGGTGTTGGGGTGTTTAGAAGGTTGGTGTTGAGATTGACGTTGGTGGTGTGTTTGGAGTGTTGCGTCAGGGTTTTAAACGTCATAATATGTGGCTTTCATGCGTCTTTTAATTCCAGTTTCGGGACGGAGTTAGTTAGAAGTGTTGGATTTTCACAGTAAAGTCGCCAAATTACAAACTCAGTCGTAAAAGGCGATGCAAAAAATCAATAAAACCAAATAAGCACGCCTTGAAAAACGGGTGAAAAAAGCCAAATCAGCCACACTGTTGTTGGTGGAGACTAATACGAGGTTTAAAATATCAGTCATTGGTGTTGGGTTTGAAGGGCTGGTGGTGTTGGGCGGTATTAGCAGTTATTTTCTAATGCAAGAGTTAAACATTGTCGCCATTCTTTCATTCCTTTCACTGGTAAACCCTGTCTTCACCTTTCTTCGTCTGTATTTCCTCCTTCCTTCGACTTAAACTTTCAAGACTTATCACGGTCATCTTTTTTAAGGGAGCAGCGTGTTTTATGAGTTTTTCTTTTTTCATACTATTTTGCCCTCGCTTTCCTTTTTTCATACTATTTTGCCCTCGCTTGCCGTAAGTAATAAAAAAAACTCTTTCATTCATTAGCTTCCCTACAATTCACTCCTGTTATACCTTCCCAACACTCAGTCTCGGCATCCTTCCTTACATGCATTCCTAATATCTGTTCCTGACATCTCTCCCTTACATCCATTCCTAACATCCTTTCTTCTCATCCTTAACACCCCTTCTTAATAGCCATTCCTGACCTCCCTTCCCTTCATTCCACCCCTGACACCCCTTCCTAACATGCCATCTCTCCCCAAGCAGATCTCACCGCCAGACTATCCTGGATCAACTGGGAAAACCTTGGCGTGAGTCCAAGTCGACGGTCCATCTTCTCCTCCATCTCCATTAGCAACGACGCCCTCAACAACTGATCCTTCTGAACACAACAAGGGCCAGGGACACAAATGACGTCAGAATGTCGCCTGCAGCCCCTTCACCCCCTCCTACAGGACTTCTTCAGCGTTGGGGAAAGGACGCCGTGATTGATAACTGATTCTTTTAACCATAACCAAGGCCAGGGACACGAAGAACTCCACAATGCCTCCCTGTAGCCCCGCCCCTTCACCCTCTCCTACAGGACTTCTTCAGCGTTGGGGAGAGGACGCCATGATTGATAACTGATCCTTTTGACCATAACCAAGGCCAGGGACACGAAGGACTCCACAATGCCTCCCTGTAGCCCCTTCACCCCCTCCTACAGGACTTCTTCAGCGTTGGGGAGAGGACGCCATGATCGATAACTGATCCTTTTGACCATAACCAAGGCCAGGGACACGAAGGACTCCACAATGCCTCCCTGTAGCCCCTTCACCCCCTCCTACAGGACTTCTTCATCGTTGGAAAGAGAGCCTCAAAATCGATAACTGATCCTTCTGACCATAACAAAGGCGAAGGACACAAGGACTCCACAATGTCGCTCAGAACTCCTTCACCTTCTCCTACGGGCATCCTTTGGCGTTGGAGAGAAAGCATTATTATCGATATCTATTCTTGACGATCCTTTGGCCCTCTGGATAATAGAGTATCGAAACCTCTGACTCTGCTTTCCTTTGGGCATCGGAAAAAAAAGACATCATAACCGCTATTCTTTTTTCAATGTGGAGGATCATAATCGATACTATGGCGGCTTGGAGAAGAGTATCGAAACCACTTCTGTATCCCTTCCAGCACTAGAGACAAGAGAATCATGCCCTTTGTGTCTTCTAAAGGGATCATGCAGCATCAGTAGAAGAGGATCAGTATAGTCAACTCTCAGAACTAGTTTCGATCAGCTGATAAAAGTGGAACTGATGTATGAGTGGTAAATATTATGTGGATTTTGTTGTGTTCTGGTCCATGTACTTTATGAGAAAACGAGAAATAATGCGGAAAAAAATACTCACGTGTAGAATGAAAAGAAAACGGTGAATATATTTGTGTTTTTAGATGAGTTACGTGGTATTCAACAGATATGTGGCGGGGATAACAGTGTGCGATCGAGGAACTAAAGAAATATTGAAAGAAATTTAGCAAAGATATTTTCAGTTTGCTAACATTAAACCAACGAGTGACGACGATAGTTATACGATGCTTTGTGAGTGTATACAGATAAATATGATGAAGATTGTAGAGTGATAGACAGAACACTATCAGGTGACTCAGGAGATATAAGCGGGTGGCGAAGATGAGTGTTCCACGATATTTTATGAGCGGGAAAACAATAATGAAAACAATACAGACACAAAGACATCTATAGTGCTAAGCGAACAGTCTGATACTCTTAATAATAACTAAATATAATTCGAGTGAGTGGTGAAAGTATGCATAGCGCCGGGTGAATATACAGAGTGCCAAATATCATACAGTGCCAAATAGTTATATAAACGCCTGATATTCTTAACCGCAAATTTCATACAAAGGAGTGATTAATGTAAGATCAACGTGTGCCAAATGTCTTAGAGTGTCAAATATCATAGACTACAAAATATCAAAGTGCCAAATATTATACAGCGACAAAATATCATAGTCGAACATCACTGTGTTAAAAATCAGTTTCAAATATTATACAGTGCCAATTATCAGAGTCAAATATCAAAGACTGTCAAATAATATACAGTGTCAAATATCACGGAGCCACAGATCGTACAGTGCCAAATATCATAAAGAGCTGGATATCATACGGTGCCAAATATTATAGTGCCAAACATCCCGCAGTGCCAAATATCATATCAGTGCCAAATATTATACAGTGCCAAATATCATAAGGAGCTGGATATCATACGGTGCCAAATATTATAGTGTCAAACATCCCGCAGTGCCAAATATCATATCAGTGCCAAATATTATACAGTGCCAAATATCATAAAGAGCTGGATATCATACGGTGCCAAATATTATAGTGTCAAACATCACAAGTGCCAAATATCATATCAGTGCCAAATATTATACAGTGCCAAATATGATGATTCCTTCTGATCTGACGTGATTTTTTAATTGTGCGATAAAAAAATTATGTTGAAAGCGGCTTAGTGGCGGTTCTGCAATAGTGATGGGTGTCGAAAATAATGATGATGATGTGTGATATTTTAAGGATATTGTTTTGAGACTGTTTTTTTAATTATTTTCAGTGAGAGGAGACAAACCAAGACCATGTGGAAAAAAAAATCCCGCTACGTGACGCTCCTAAAATATTTAAATGTTCCAAAAGAGATTCAGGTGAGATATTAAGGAGTGCCTGAAGAAAATAGTGAAAAGAAAAACAGCTGCGTCATACTGATTGTGTTAAAAATAATAAATAGTGAAATTGATATCGAAGAAAATAATGAAAAGAAAAACAGTTACGTCATATTAATAGTGTAAAAAATAAAATGGTGAAATTGATATCGGAAAAAATAATGAAAAGAAAAACAGTTGCGTCATATTAATAGTGTAAAACATAATAAATGGTAATATTGATATCGTAAAGTCAAAATTGATATCGTAAAGTCAAAATTGATATCGTAAAGTCAAACTATTAATACCTGGGAGAGTTGTGCGTGATGTTAACAGTGCCATTGATAAACGGGGAACAATTAATGCCTCAAGATATCGTACTTCAAGACAGTGTGCGTGATATTAACGGTGATATTAACCCGTCCGCTGCGATTGGCACGGATTCGACTTTCACTGGTAGCCTGGTATAACATAATAGTCCCAGGTCCTTTTCTGTCTCTGTGGTGGATAGTGGAGTGTTTCTCGTGTGGTATTGGTGTGCTGGATATCCTCTCCCATGGTGCAGGACTTTATATTTTTCCTCATTGAATTGTAGCAGCCACTTTTTGTTCCATTCCTGTAGCTTGGTGATGTCTTCTTGTAGGAAATCCACGGTCAAGGGGTTAAAAACGTGAGCATAAGAGGTTTGCATAAGAGGTGTAGTGGTTAGCGGCCTTTTTTGTTTTTCATACTTTTTTGCCCTTGAGCTGCTTCCTTTACTGTGAAAAAAACGTAAGGAACAAATGTAAGGAAAGGAGAAGAGAGAAAACAAGAAATGAGAGCAAATTAAGGAGAAAGGAAGAAAAAGAAAAGATAGAAGGAAAGAAAGGAGAAAGAAAGAAGGAAAGAGAGCAGGGTAAGAAGATAAAATAAAGAAATGGTGAACAAATCTTACACGATATCAGTTCTTCAGGATATTTTTGCGTAATATCATCAGTGGTATTAATAAGAATTGATGAACACGAAAACATCAAGAGCCTGCAAGAACTGGTGAACAAATCTTACACGATATCAGTTCTTCAGGATATTTTTGCGTAATATCATCAGTGGTACGCGAATCTCATCCTGATATATCGTAACCAATTTCTATAAACTTGTGTATTAATAGCACCTCAGCACAAAGTAATCAAGATCGTGTATTGCTGAATAATTCTGAAGCGGCAAAGTTACATTAAGAGGAAGATTGTCGTGTTGGTATTTTCCTCACCTCGGCACAAAGCAACCAAGATCGTGTATTGCTAAACCATTCTGAAGCGGCAAAGTTACATTAAGGGAGAGATTGTTGTATCTATAAACCGTATGCTCATCTCAGCACGAAGCAACCAAGATCGTGTATTGCTAAACTATTCCGAAGCGGCAAAGTCACATTAAGGGAGAGATTGTTGTATCTATAAACCGTATGCTCATCTCGGCACGAAGCAACCAAGATTGTGTATTGCTAAACCATTCTGAAGCGGCAAAGTTACATTAAGGGAGAGACTGTCGTGTCAATAAACCGTATGCTCATCTCAGCACGAAGCAACCAAGATCTTGTATTGCTAAACTATTCCGAAGCGGCAAAGTTACATTAAGAGACAGATCGTCGCGTTGGTATTTTCCTTATCTCAGCACAAACAAATAAAAACATGCCGCGCTAAGCCATTCTGAAGCGGCAAAGCGACATGAAGGGAAAGAATATCGTATTAGTATTTTCCAGGCGGCAAAGATACATTAAAAGGAAGATTGTCATGTTGGTATTCTCTTTATCTCAGAACGAAGCAAATATAATAAAAAACATGACGTGCCGAGCTATTCTGAAGCGGCAAAGCGACCTGAAGGGGAAGAATATTGTGTTAGTATCTTCCAAGCGGCAGAGTTACATTAGAGGAAGATTGTAGCGTTAGTAATTTCCTTATTAATAGTCTCTCAGCACAAGGAGACTAAAATGGTGTAGTGCTGAACCATTCTAAAGACCCTAAGTTACATGAAGGGAAAATATAAGTTAGTATTTCCCAAGCAAAGCTATATTAAGAGGATGAATGTGATGTTAGTGTTTCCTTATTCATAGTTCCTCAGGACAAAGAAACTTAAACAGTGTAGTGTAAGGCCATTCTGAAGCGGCAAAGACTGTAGTGTTAGTATTTCTCAAGCGGCAAAGCTATATTAAGAGGATGAATGTGATGTTAGTGTTTCCTTATTTATAGTTTCTCAGGACAAAGAAACTTAAACGGTGTAGTGCTAACCCATTCTGAAGCGGCAAAGACTGTAGTGTTAGTATTTCTCAAGCGGCAAAGCTATATTAAGAGGATGAATGTGATGTTAGTGTTTCCTTATGTATAGTTTCTCAGGACAAAGAAACTAAAACGGTGTTGTGCTAAGCCATTCTGAAGCGGCACAGTTACATAGAGAGAAAGACTGTAGTGTTAGTATTTTCCAGGCGGCAAAGCTATATTAAGAGGATGAATGTGATGTTAGTGTTTCCTTAGTTATAGTTTCTCAGGACAAAGAGGGCCACTTCCACAGTTCGCCATGATGGGTTAGTACGCCTTCAAACCAATACCAAAGACTTCGAAAATTCCTTGCGTAGTGTTTCGCGTTCATGTTTAAGTTAGGAAATTTGAGAAAACCATAAGGGAAATCTCTTGTGTATTTGGTGTCGCATCGAAAACCTAACCATAACGAAGTGTAGAAGATTGCATAGTTTGGTTAGGGCGATTACAAAACCACTGTGTTGGACTGTGGGATTGGCTCCAAGACGGTGTAGAGATGAACCCAAAATTTGACCCGGCAAAGCAACAAGAAGAGAAAGAACGTACTTTGAGTATTCAGAAGAGAGTGGAGAACGAACCCAAGAAACGGAGACCCTTACAAAGTCCACTGAGTCTAAGGCTGGAGCTCAAGGGAAAGGGTTAAGGCTACTTAGAGAATAACCATCACACAAAGCTCCAGTCTACGTCTTCTAAGGCCCTTCAAGGCTTCCACAGGGCATGGGTAAAGGTGACCTGTGTGTGTATATATCAGTGGTGTCTCACGGACCGGTGTGTGTGTGTGTGTATATATATAATGGTGAGACTCTACCTGTATTTACCTAGTTGTATTTACCTAGTCGAAGTTTTACAGGGCCTGGGCTTACGCTCGTGTGGTCCCGTCTCCGTATCTGTATTTGTCCAATTTTTTATGTCCAACTTTGTGTATGTATCCCTTTTCCTGTATACTCATTCACCTGTATACTCCTTTACTTTTATGTATATCAATTTACTGTATACTCAATCATATAACCTACCTGTGTATGTATTAGTTTCCCTGTATACTTTTTTTACCTGCAAACTCTTCTACCTTTGTATATATCAATTTACCTGTATACTCAATTAATTGTATTCTCTACCTCTGTATGTATCACTTTTTCTTTTATATTAATTTACCTGCATACTCCTCTACCTTTCCATGTATCATTTTACCTGTTTCCTCACTCAGTTATTGACTCTACCTCTGTATGTATCACTGTTCCTTTATATTAATTTACCTGCACACTCCTCTACCTTTCCATGTATCATTTTACCTGTTTCCTCACTCAATTATATATTCTACCTATGTATGTATCACTTTTCGTGTATATTCATTTACCTGTATATTTCACTATCTTTATTTGTATCACTTTACAAGTATACTCAAATAATTGTAGTATCCACCTGTGTATGTATTAATTTGTTTGGATACTTATTTCACTGACCCTTCCTCTATGTGTTGATGTATCCGTTTACATTTACACTCACTTATATGTATCCTCCTCTGTTTGTGTATGCATAAATTTACCTGTATACTGACTTATCCATATTTTCCTTTATTGGTGTATGTATTAATTCACCTGTATACTCATTTACCTTTGTACCAGTTACCTGTATACTCCATGATGCTCTTTGTACTTAACGCTAGTCACGTGATGTATAGTCCCTCGATGCCAAAGAGTACGTGTATGTGTGTAGCGTATCGTGTGTGGCGTGTGGGCGGGTAGGGGAAGCCTGGGTGAACGGAGTAATCAGTTAAAAGACAATGATATTAATTAATTTTCTTCGGTTCGAGTTTGTAAATTGTTGACTCTTGATACACTTTTATTTACTTGTCCTCTCGTTTGTGCATTATTTTCATGTATTTGTCTTCCACAGCTCTGCTTCAACAATATGGTCATTGGTTTTCACGTGTTCTTTTTATGTATTCTACTGGTCAGGAGAGAATTAGTTGATGTACAAAGAACAGAATCACTTGTTTTCAGAGGTCTCATGTATCACTGTGTATAAACCGATCAGTATGTTTATTTGTTGTGTAGACATAATTAAAACGTATCTACTAGATGCAGGATAGAAAGATATATAAGAAATAATTAAAATGTAACAAAATTATCTTAATTCTGCCTTTTCTTACACCTGATTGTTGAACTGTAAGGAACTGCTGTAACGCTGAGGTGCCTGACGGTGTGTTCTGCGTATTCCTCGTTCACTACGAAAAGGATTACACGGGTAAAAGGTAAGGGTAAACTTGGGGCCATACGCTATATCTGCGCGTGGCCGCGGTGCTCATCTCCGTCCCGTTGGCCCTTTGAGTCCGAGGCGGGCAAGAACCCATTACCGGGACACGGGGCCAGTGTGAAATCCGGGTTACCCCAATTACCTTCCCAGTTTCTCCAAGTACCCATTTATTGACCATCACGAAAAGGAGGATGAACAGCTGAATGAGCTGCACGCCAACTACCCTGCAGAGGATTTCCACGCATGTTGTATGTATGGTTACTGTTTCTGGAACCAAAGTGCATGACTGCATTTGTCAACGTTGAACGACATTTGCCACTTTTCAGACCACTGGATGATCTGGTCAAGGTCCTTTTGGATGACTTCACAGTCGGCAATCGAGGAGGAGGAGGAGGAGGAGGAAGAATATATGTGCTGTATAGGAAAAGATGAATGGAGGAGAGAGAGAAGGGTGGAGGAAACATGGAAACATGGACAAGCAGGCAGCAGAAAGCCTATTGGCTCATTACGAGGCTGCATGTTTTCAGTGATTTAATCACTCCGTCAGCCACAGAAGTGGCTTGCGGGAAGGATTAAAGCACTTCAGTACGTACTCGTGGATACGTTTAGTTCACTCCCGACGCAGCAAAGTGACGGTCAATGCGATTTTTAAAGGAGTTGATTGTTTCCGCACTAACCACTCCTGTAGGAAGGCTGTTCCAGTGGCGGACGACTGCTCGAAAAAATAACATCTGCTGATATCCGTAAAGCATCGCTTGGCTTGTATTATTTTATCGTTATTTCTTGTTCGCGGGTTAGTTTGTAGCGTGAAGAGTTTGAAGTGATTAACACTGCTGAACTTGTTCGGGTACTTGAATACTTGTATCATGTCTCCCCGCAATCGTCTCTTTTCCAACCTGAAGAGGACGAGTCGCTTAAGTCGTTTTTCCTTAATGATGGCATCATTTTCGTAGCGCGTCGCTGTACTCTCGAGTAATTCAATGTCTTTCTTGTAGTTAGGAGACTAGAATTGCACGGTCTATTCCAGGTGGGAGGAGGAGAAGGAGGAGGAAGAGTGTCACACGTGAGAGGTATTAAATTAAATTCTTGCTATATGAAGTTCTAGTGTTCATCCTAGTTATATTCCTTCCTTATTTATATCATCTGTGTGTGGAGTATATGAAAGAAAGTTAAGTCGTTTTCTTCCGATTACTCCACGTTCTTGATGAGAGCTTGGATGCTGCGGTGAAGAGTACAGGCAAAGGACACTGTGGAGATGCAAGACAGACAGACAGACAGACAAACAGACAAAAAGAGAAACAGACAGACGGACGGACAGACAGACGAAAGGTAGACAGACGAACAGATATATAAAGAATGACATACAGAAAACACACAAATTGACACACAGACAAAAGGATAAATAAGCGGATAAACAATCAAACACAGACAAAACAAACAATCAAAAAGACAAACAAAAAGCACAGACAGAGAGAGACAGACGGAAAGAAACTCACAAAGACAAACAGACAAACAAGGAAGAAAAACACTCAGAAATCATTGACCATCCCATAACCAAAACAACCCCGTAGCCACATAAAAAACAAGGACTTTCGAAAAACGCAAGAATTGAACACGAAAACCAAAAACACGAATCACCCCTCAGAAAAAAACGAGATAAGATTCTTTGCCTTGGATCGATTTATGGGAGTGACAGGGAAAGGAAGGGGAGGAAAGGGAGGAAAGGGAGGGAAGAGAGGGAAGGGGAGAGAGAGGCGAAATTTCAAGATAAGAAGCCTGAAGAGGTCTGAGTAAGGGCTGGGGCGATGGTTCCCAAGTGAGTCTGGCAAATGAAGGCGTTACATCGATCAAGCCGATTATCTCTACATTTTTTTAGAATACGACAACGGGAGGCAAACCAAAGAGGGGAATAATTGCTGAATGCTGTTGCTGAGAAGTGGTAAGTAGTACAATTTATAAAAAGGCATAATATTGATAGTTAAAATCCATCCTTCTGAAACAAACAGAAGGCAGAAAAGGTAGAGAGATAAAAGATGCGAAAATAATGATATAGGCTGAGAATAAAGAATAAAAAAATAAAGAATAATAACGAAAAAGGAAAGTGTAATGGTTATTTTCAGCTTTTTTTTGTTTTTTTTGCGGGAAAGACAGACCTAGAGATAAACAAAAAATGTATAAAAAAGAAAAAGAAAAAAGAAAAAAATATGCTGCTCGCGAACGAAAAAATATAAATTTATTTACCGAAGATTATTCTTCCCTCATGTTATTTATCATCATTATACGGTAAACTAATTCCTAACAGCCCTTTCCTGTCCTCCCTCTTGCACGGCCAGCTTTTAAACAATATCGAAATGGCCGAACAATCAAACGGTCAACCCTGACTTATAAAAGCCCTTTCCTATCCTTTCCTCTTACACGGCAAGCCTTTAAACAACAATCAGGTGGCCAAACTAACATACAATCAACCCTAATTAATGAACAGCCTTTCCCTTCCTTTCGTCTTACACAGAAGACTTTGAAACAACAATTAATTGGTCAAACTAACATACAAGTGTACTCGAACACATGAACATCCCTTTTTTTATCCTTTCTTACACGGCATGCTTTAAAACAAGATCTAAAGGGCTGAACCAACATACAGCCAAGTCTAAGTCAGCCCTTTCCTATCATTGCCTCTCACACGGGTCGCTTTAAAACAACAATTACACAGCCAAACGCACCCATTATCAACCCCTTACAGTTTACCCACAATACCCTCCGATTAAGATCTCTTTTATACCCTTAACCACTTCCTCCGTGCCCTTCCCCTGACTCACTCCCCTTCCCCTTCCCTCTTCATCCTTCTCCCCTTTCCTGCGCCGTCACCCGCTGGTCTCTGCCCCTTTTCCCCCCCTTCCCTCTACTTCTCCCCCTTCCCATGACTTCCCCGCTCCTCTTCTCTTCACCCTTCTCCCTTTCCTGCACCGTCACCCGCTTGCCCCTCCTTTCACTCCCTCCCCTTCACATGCTTTCCCCTTCTTACCCCTCTTCACCCTTCCCCCCCTTCTCTCCCTTTAACTCTGCACCGTCGTCCACTCGCCTCTGTCCCTTGTCCTCTCTCTGTTGTGTTTTTGTCTTTTGTTTTCGCGGCTTTTGTGGCAGATATGCGACTTCGATGGTGGCCGCTGATACCATGAGAGAGAGAGAGAGAGAGAGAGAGAGAGAGAGAGAGAGAGAGAGAGAGAGAGAGAGAGAGAGAGAGAGAGTGATCGGTGTGTGTGTGTGTGTGTGTGTGTGTGTGTGTGTGTGTGTGAAAAAGAGAGAGAGAGAGAGAGAGAGAGAGAGAGACACAGACAGGGATAAAATAACAGGACACAAAACACGATTATTATCTCATGAGGTGAGGAAAAATATAAACCATTGATACACACACTTTACAACCCTCCCCCCTCCCTCCCTCCCCCCCCCCCTCCCTTCACCACTTCTCTCCTCTCCCCTCTTGCCTTTCGTACTGCCTAACCTCATCCTCCTCCTCTTCCTCCTCCTTCCTTTTCCTTCTCAATCTCCTCCTTCATCCTAGCTTCTCTTCCTCATTCACTGTTCTTTTCTTTCTCTATCTCCTTCACGCCTTCCCTCCGTCACCTCCTTTATTCCTTCCCCGCTTCATCCTCCTCATCCTCCATAATCTCTCCTCGCCTCTTCCTTCCTCTTCCTTCTTAAAACTTCCCTCCTCCTCCAAAGCTACCCCTTCCCTTCTTCTCAACTCAACCCAACCTCTTTACGATGGAAAAGACACGACAGCGGGAGATGATGCAGTACAGAAATTGACGAGATTCACATTTCGAATCGATTCATCCATCTGTCCTTAGAACAAACCTCCAGCAGATGTTGTTGATGTGAATAATACAAACTCATTTATAAATCAAACTGAGTCTTTCGTACTTGTCACAGGAATAAGATGAACATATACAAGTACTTCAATCTATTCTGCAGGACACTGAAATATCTCACGAAAAATAAAATAACTAAAGCTTTATGTTGCCTGTTCTTTAATGTTTGCACGTGACCACCACGCTCTGCTCACTTATCGCTCCTCCTCCTCCTCCTCCTCCTCCTCTACCTCGGGCCTTCTTTGCACCTCGGCGGGGTTGGATTTCGCGTTTATGATCTCCTTGATAATTACGAGGCAGCGCTGGGGCCACAAGTGCTCTATCCACACCGGGGCGGCATCCGGGACGGGTAACGAGGCGGGAGGAGTGATTGGAGACGCCCGACACCCGCCCCCCGCGTGTTCCCCTACAAATTATTATAGTGTCAAGGTCATGGTTGAAGTGATGGGCGTTATGTCACAGGGTATATGCTTGTTGATACTGCTCTCTCTCTCTCTCTCTCTCTCTCTCTCTCTCTCTCTATATATATATATATATATATATATATATATATATATATATATATATATATATATATACCTATTCATCTATCTCTCCCATTGCTTCTTACAGTTGAAATAAGGACACAAATACATCTTTATCCCAATGAAATCTTCTACAAATCACAACCACACGTACATAAAAGGTCATTCCGTATAAAAGCCTAACAGGAGCCCGCTGGTTTTCCCGCCAAATAACTCCCAGCCTGATCCCCTCCTCACCGGCGGGTAGGGTTGGAGTACAGGAGTAGGGGGGTATTCGGTCATAACGCCGCAACAAGGGTGCAAGAGGACGAGTATTATGAGGTGTACCAGGCTAGACTCGCCACAATGCACACACATATTCCCAGAACACAAAGCCCGCCGCAGCCAGCCCCATCTCCCCGTTTATGGTACATCCGAGGTCATATAAGGAAGCGCCAAAGACCTATCGGCCAGAGGAAGTTTTGACGTGGAGGGGGACGGAAGGTTTTTTTGTATGTGTTCTTAACCCGACCAGCCAAAACCAGGAGACGGACCATCAGACAATAAGACAATAAGACAATGAAAGTTCTTGAAGTTTTCTAGACCCCCAGCCAGGAGTCAAATAGACGTGCTGCAGACATATCATAGACCACTTTCGAAGATCTCACGCTGTTATAATGAAGGGGAAAATTTAAAACCACAGAAAGAGACCTTGAAGACAACCAAGATCCGCCACAAGACCACAGTGGGGAACCTCCACCTCAAGACCCACTACAAGCAGACACTGATCGCTCTCAAGGCCGAAAAAAACTCATACTGGTGTAATATAAAGCACCATCGAGAGACTCTGAGGACAGCCCAGACCCACTAACAAAGAGAACACAAAGAACAAGCTGAAGAACCTCAACCTCAAGAAGAGCAAGAAACAGCTCATAATCTTTTAAAAACCCGGAAGACCTTCGAAGACCTTCAGACGTCGTGCCTCAATAAGAAAACAACAACGTCAAGTTGAACCTCAACTCACGAAGAATAAGAAACAAGCAGAGATCTTTCAAAGAACCCCCAAAGACAAAGACATAAGAACGAAACAGAAAGCCTCAAGAAGACCATCATGCCTCAATAGGAAGACCACAAAATCACAGTAAACCTGAACCTCACAAAGAACAAGAAACAAGCAAAGATCTTTCGAGACCCACCAAAGACCTAAGGACGGAACAGCGCGCCTCAAACAGGAGAAAGAAAACAACTCTTTATATCAATCCGTCAAGAATCCCCAAAGACCTATTGCGAAGTAGTGCCTCTAGGTCTTCAGCGACACGATGGCCAGCGACGAGAAGGCCAAGGAGAGCCACAGAGAGCCTTGGCAGCCTTCTGGAGGAGAGGTGGGGCAAATTCCACTACATGAGGACAGTCCCCCAGCCTACCACACCATGTACCCCGGGGTAGCACCAAGGCCTTCTCTCATACCACCAAAAGAAACTTGTATCGACACAGACAACTTGGCGGGGGGAGAGATGGAGGCGCAGAAAAATACACAAAAGGATATGTGGGTGAAGCTAAAAGGGGAGAAACATGGCGACCTTCAGGGTGATCAGAAGCCAGCAGAAGACAAGCAGAAGAAGTTGGAGGTCAAGACTCCAATCATCGTGTTCTCCAAGGAAGCGAAAGAACGGCTGCTGAAGAAGACCCACGGAGCCCGCGACACCCTCAGGTATTGTAGTAAGATGGCGAGTCTTCGTGCACGGCCATCTATCTATACTACTTTTTGACAAGAGTACTTTTTTGTTGTTGAATGTAGACAGATTTCTGTATTCATCTCTATAGAGAAGGAGTCCATTTCTTAACTGGTTGCACAAACTAAGGATATTTTTTTCCAAATGTACAAAAATAGTTTTGTCGTCATCACATAGCGAGAATACTTTTTAAATGATTGCACAGAATAGATTTTGTTTTCATTTTTTTTGTCGAGTAAAGAATTTCTTCTACGCTCTAAAGAGTAGGAATACTTTTCAAGCCGAGTGCACAGAGTATGTTTAGCTTCTTTTAGAGTTGTCTACAGTGTAGAGACCTTTTCGCCAAACGTGAAAACCTTTTTTTTTTTCTTTTTTTTTTTTGTCCTTTCAACAGAGAGCAGGGGTACATATTTTAGTTGACTGCACACAGTTGATATACTTTTTGAGAAACATTTAAAGATTTATTTCCCTACTCTATCGGCTTATTTAACTGTTCCAATAGGGCACGCCTGGAATCTTAAGTATCCTATTGTCTAATATCTAAAATATACCCAGATATTCTGTAGTCTGGATTTTTCATATGGATTACAATCAAATATGAACTCCTTCATTCCCAGCCCTCCATCACCCACACCAACACATACAAATTACTAACTTCTTGGGAACCGCTGGTACAGAGCGAGGATACTTCTTGGCCGAATGCAGACTCATTTTCATTATTTGAAAGCTAAACATTTTTTGTTGTTGTTGTATTCCACACGCAGGGGGGTGAGAGTGTTTCCAATTGTGCAAGGATAATGTACCCCTCGGTGTAGATTGAGAAGACATTTTTTTTCTAAGCGGACGGTAGGGTAAGGATATATACCTCTTGGACAACTGTGCTAAGATCTTTTTCGCCTCTCAGTAAGATGTAAGAATACTTATTTATAGGTAAGTATATAAAGTAAAAAAGATATTTGCCTGACAAGCAAAGATTTTCCTCCTCCCAGTATAAAATCTGTGGCCAAAGGTTCTTACCCACAATGGACTCAAGATCCAGTGAGACAGAGGTGAGCACCGAGGCCACTCGCAGCTGTAGCGTATGCCCCCAGCTTTACCTTTACTACTCATACAAAATTAAAGCATTATTTACTAAAGAGAGTACAGAGTAAACCTCCTCTGCCGAACTTATAGATTTTCCTTTATGGAGCAAGAAAACTATTTTCTAATCAAGCGTGCAATGATAACTTTTATAGGGATGGAAAAATAAACATCCACCAACCTATATCTATATTTGTACATCCATCTATTTATGTATCTATTTATCTATCTATAGCTGCGCGTGGCCTCAGTGCAATTTTCCTTTCAGCTAACTCCATGAGATAAAGATATCTTATTTTTCGAATGTACAAAGATATTTTCCCCTCAGTTTAGAGAATGAGGTGCTTTCCTTGCTGACTTTATTCCCGGATTGTACCTCCAACACCACCAGGTATCAGGACACCTCTTCTCCTCCCGAAACTGACCTCTCTTTCGGCCACCTCTTTTGATTCTTTTTATGGGAGCAGCGAGTAGCGGGCTTTGTTGTTGTTGTTGTTGTTGTTTCCTTTTTTTGTGCCCTTGAGTTATAAAAAATAAATCCTAAACTATCCCTTCATCGCCTCCTGTAGCCTTGATCCTTCACCTCCACACCAGCCTAGCCGCCACCTCCCTCACCTGGTCCTCTCTCCGCCTCCCACAGTGACTTCTGCCGCAAGACCACCGCCCACGGGTTCCACCACGTGATAGAGGAGGACCTTCCCCTCTTCCTAAGGATCTTCTGGCTCGTCGTTACTCTAATAAGGTGCATAGCTACGTAAAGTGCTAAACTAAATGATCGTGGCGGGCTTTTATTTATTTTTTGTTGATATATTTTTCTTTCTTTATTTATTTATTTATTTTCTTTTTTTCTTTTTATTTTTTTCTCTCGAGACGCCTCATTTACTGTAAAAAAATTCCACCTGCTTCTCACCTCAAACTCTACTGATATCTCAACAGATAAGTATATGCATATCAGATTTTTCATTCAAAATAAAAGTCAAGATTTACGGTGAGTGGACGGTCCAGTGTTTATGACGCTATCCACAGCCTCCACACACGCCGCCCCCATCAACAGACACACCCATCGTTCCTATCAGCACAGCCTATCCCTATCCACTGACCCTACCCATCAAAACATATATCCATCCCACATATCTATATATTCACCATCCTTGGAAGTTAACAAATCCTATCCCCTATCCCTTGACCTGAACCATGCCTGTACCCATCAACACAGCCACACCCTTTGGTCCTATCAGCCCAGCCCTCCATCCCCAGCCTGGGTATCCTGCTGTCCGTGGCCTACACCATGACCAAGGCGTCCTTTGTGACCAAGCGCCCCATCACGGAGGTCACCTACAAGGACAGCAGGAAGGACGGACTCCCCTTCCCCGAGTTCACCGTCTGCAGCCGGTCAGGGTTCTGGAAGTCCAAGATCGAGAGTGAGTCAGTCAGCCAGTTGGTCAGTCAGTCGGTTAGTTGGTCAGTCAGCAGGTTAGCTGATTGTTTAGTTAGTGATAGAATGAGTGAGTTAGTGAAGGAGTGAAGGAGTGATTGTTTAGTTAGTGATAGAATGAGTGAGTCAGTGATGGAGTGAATGAGTGAGTTAGTCAGTCAGTTAGCCAGTTTGCCATTTCCAGCTGAGGGTAAAAGTAGGATTTAAAGTCAATGAACATTATTAGCATGACGTTAGTCGGTCTCACCCCCTAATGCCTGGCCATGGCACACGCTGGTACTGAACGGTTAAACGTAAATTGTATCCAAGGAGACTGTGATTCTTGGCGACATTCACTGATGACCACTTTCTGTCATTGGGTTAGTGGGTTCGGCACTCAAGTAGATATTCTGTCAGGTATTAAGTTGATCAGTCGAGCAATGAGATACTCTGTCAATCATTGTTTAGCCAACTGAACACTTTTTTTCCTGTGTGATGTTTGTGTGTGTGTGTGTGTGTGTGTGTGTGTGTGTGTGTGTGTGTATATATGTTCCTCTCCTCACTGATGGTCGTGTTAATGGACTATACAGACCCACGCACATACCGTTCCTCAGGTGTATCATTAATTAATTGTTTACCTGACGCATTTCACCTACACGGAAGAACAAAATCTCCCAGAAAAAAATATATATAAAATAAATAAGTAAATAGATAAATATATAAATAAGGGAATAACAAATGATCACCTAACAAAATATTACCTTTTGCTTCATCTTCTTCCTTACTTCAACTTCTCTATCCTCCTTTTCTTCCTCCTCCTCCTCCTCCTTTTCTCTATCCCCTCATCCCCATTCTTCTCTTTCCTTTCCTTATCTCTCTGCCTGCTCCTCTACTTTAATTACCTATCGTTCGCTCTCCCTCCATTCCTTTTTTTTCTTTTCATCTTCCTCCTCCTCCTCCTCCTCCTCCTCCTCCTGCTATCAATTTTCCTTTGTCTCCTCCAACTTCTCTCTCTCTCTCTCTCTCTCTCTCTCTCTCTCTCTCTCTCTCTCTCTCTCTCTCTCTCTCTCTCTCTCTCTCTCTCTCTCTCTCTGTTTCTTCCCCTTCTATTCTCTACTCTTCATTCTCGTCCATCTACTTCCTCTTCCTCCTCCTGCTATTTTACCCTCCAGAGCATAACGTGAGCACCTCGCTGGCCTCGTACCTCCTGCTAGCTGTCGGGGGCCCGGACGTGGTAAGCAACACCCTCAAGACGGACAAGCGTATGGTGAGGGTGTTCCAGCATGAATTGACTTCCTTCCTAAAGAATCGGAACCTCACACTGAGCCAGATGATCACCCTGCTGTCCCCTACGTGAGTGTGTGTGTGTGAGGGGAGGGGTGGGGAAAAGGGGTAGGATTGTTTGTCTTTTGATCTATGTATGTATCTATCTATGTATCTATCTCCCTCTTTAGACAGTCTCCTACGTGAGTGCGAACGTTTCTGTGTGTGTGTGTGTGTGTGTGTGTGTGTGTGTGTGTGTGTGTGTGTGTCACCTGAGGAACACCTGTGCACCGTATTCTCGTGTAATTACAGGTGTGAGGAGGTGATCGTGGGCTGCTTTAACGAGGTCGAGTCAATTTCAGGGTAAGTCTATAGTAGTAGTAGTAGTAGAAGTAGTAGTAGTAGTAGTGGTGGTAGTAGTGGTGGTGGTGGTGAGCAGTAGTAGTAGTAGTAGTAGTAGTAGTAGTAGTGTCTGTAGTTGGTGGGGAATAGGTTAATGAAAAGATGAATACATGCATATGGATATGTGTACTTCTTACGGTGAAAATAACGGCATATCAAGTGTGAACGAAAAATGCCCAACACATGCCTCCCAAGAAAATAGTGAAGGTAAAGTTGGGCGCATACGCTGTAGCTGACAAGTTCAACAGGACAGTGAGGATGTATTTCTTTGAGTTGGTGGAGACTGGAGACTGTGGAGGTAAAAAAAAAAAAAGAGGATAGAGGGAGAGGGAAGGAAATAGGAAAGAGGATGAGGAGGAGGTGTACAGACGAGGTGAAGACATGCACAGACACGTTCAAGAGAGCAATGAGGATCCACTTCTTTGTGTTGGTGGAGAGAGACGAGATGAGAGTGATATAAGGTTTGGAGGTAAAAGAGGATAAAGGGAGAGTTAAGGAGAAAATAGAGGATAGGAGTATAGAAGGGGTGGAGGCATGCATAGACACGTTCAACAGGGCAGAGAGGATTTATTTTTGTTATGTTGGTTCAGAAAGACGAAACAGGTAAAAAAGAGGATGAAGGGAAAGGTGAGGAGAAAAGAGAGAGAATAGGTGTACAGAAGAGGTGAAGGCATACATAGACACATGCAACAGAGGAATAACGATCTACTTCTTTGTGTTGGTACAAAACGACGTGTTGCGAGACAATGTTAAAAGACGAAACAGGTAAAAAAGAGGATGAAGGGAGAGGTAAGGAGAAGAGAGAGAGGATAGGAGTACAGAAGATATAGGCAAGGAGGAAGAGGAGGAAGAGGTGGAAGAGAGGGATGGAGAAGGAAAAAGCCGAAGTGGAGGAGGAGGAGAAAGAGAGAGGGTGTTGAAGAGGAGGAGGAGGCAGAGGAAGTAGTGGGGATGGAGATGTTATGAGAAGAGGAAAAAGGGGTGAGGAGGAAGAGAGGAGGAGATGGAGAAGGAAAAAGGGGATGTGGAGGAGGAGGAGGGGAAAGGGGAGGAGGAGGAAGAGAGGAGGAGATGGAGAAGGAAAAAGGGGATGTGGAGGAAGAGGAGGAGGAGGAGGAGAACAGACACACTCAACAGAGGAATGACGATCCACTTCCTTGTGTTGGTACAGAAAGACGTGTTGCGAGACCATGTTCAGGCCCACGATCACCACCCTGGGTATGTGTTACTCCACGCTGACCAGAACCAGACCAGACCAGCCCATCAGGCAGACCACGGCGGGCCTCATCGGCGGCACTCGCATCATCTTCTCCATCAACCTTAACGAGTACATGGGTAATGAAGGGGTAGAGAGGAGGAGAGAGGGACAAGATGATGATGGTAGAAACGGTAGTGATCACGTTATTGCAGTGATCATGGGCATGGGTAAAGAAGGGCCAGAGAGCGGGGGTAGGGGCAAGATGATGATGATGATGATGGTATATTACAGTGGTATAGATTAGGTTAGGTTAGGTTAGGTTGGGTAAGGTTAGGTTAGGTTAGACTAGGTTAGGTTAGGTAAGGTTAGGTTAGATTAGGTTAGACTAGGTTAGGTTAGGTTTGGTTAGGTTAGGTTAGGTTAGGTTAGGTTAGGTTAGGTTAGACTGGGTTAGGTTTGGTTAGGTTAGGTTAGGTTAGGTTAGATTAGGTTAGGGTAGGTTAGGTTAGGTATAGTATAGTAGTGGCAGTGGTGGCGGTGGTGGTCACGGTATGAATAATATAATGAAAGGGATGAGAAAATGTATGATAGAGGGGAAGATGATGATTTTGATGATGGGCGGGAGAGAGAGAATGTGAGAGGGACCAGAGAGAGAAATAACGATGGTACTGACGATGGTGATAGTAGTGCGAGGATAATAGTGATGATAGTGAAAAAATATAGTGAGATAAGAATGGGAGGATAATGTAATAACGATGATAGGTGAGTGAGTGACAGTGAGAGGGGTTAACAGTGAGGATAGTGAAAAACAAAGGAGTAGCGACAAGTAATGGTGATGGTGATAGTGATGAGCGGTGAAAGTGACAGGTAGTAAATTAATAGAGGAAAGAAAATAATGGTATAGTGATGGATGACTGAATAATATTGAGGAGAATGATGGTGAAGAGATTTATTGATAGTGATGGATAGTGGCGGTGAGTTAGTGGCAATAAAAAGGAAAAAAAAAAAAGGATAGTGAGAGATGAATAGATGATAATGTATAAAGAGTGAATTAATGATGATAACGATGATAATAATAATAATAATAATAATAATAATAATAATAATAATAATAATAATAATAATAATAATAATAATAATAATAATCTTAAAAACCACTTTCCTCTTCTCTCTCATCTTTCACCTCCTCCTCCTCCTCCTCCTCCTCCACCCCGTACTCTTCCTCCACCTCTTCTCCTTTCTTCCCTCTTGACCTTCTATCCTTTTCCTCCACCATTCTCCTTCTACTCCTTCTTCTCTTCCTCTTCCTTTTATCCTCCTCTTTTTCCTCCTCATCCTCCCCTCACCTCCTCCAACCTCTTTCCTTCTCTTCCTTGCACCTTATCTTTTCTCCACCTCCTCCCAACAATCTCCTCCTTCTCCTCCTCCTCCTCCTCCCCCCTGAGCAGAGTACGACCCTAACGTGCTGGCAACGACCGCCCTGGCAGAGGTTGGCATCCACGTGTCTCTCTCCCACTTCGACATGACCCCCACTGTGGCTTCCAACATGCACGCCGTCCGCATAGCCCCCGACACCTCCGCCAACATAGCGCTCTCCGTCACCAGGGTAAGGGGGGAGAGGGGGGGGGGGTAAGACAGGAAAAAAGTGATATAGGCAAGGAGGAAGAGGAGGAGGAGGAGGTGGAAGAGAGGGATGGAGAAGGAAGAGGGGGAAATGATGAGAAAAAAAGAAAGAAGGAAAAAGAAAAGGAAAAAGGGGAAAGTGGAGGAGGAAGAGGAGGAAACTAAAGAGGGAGAAATTAAGATTGTGCAGGAGATGGAGAAGAAAGAAAGAAGTTAAGGAGGAGGAGAAAGAGAGAGGGTGTTGAAGAAGAGGAGGAGGAGGAGGAAGAGAAAGTAGTGGGGATGGAGATGTTATGAGAAGAGGAGAAGGGGTGAGGAAGGAGAAAGGAGGAGGGTTAGACTTTCAGGAGCTCCCTTGCAAACTATTTATGTTCTTATGCTCTTATGTTCTCTTCCCCTACAGATAGATCACCAGGAGCGCTATCTACGGGACTGGCCCTGGAGCAGTGAACACCCGAGCTGCGTCAAGGAGGAGGAATACCTACACCTGACGGAGGCGAGGAAGATGTACACGGAGAACAACCTCTACTTCACCCTCATGTACCGCCACTGCCTCTTGCTCCATGCCAACTGCTCCGCCATCCCCATGCGGCTCACGGATGACGAAACGGGTGACTTAACCTACCGTAACCTTACCTAATTGAGCAGTCTAACCTTAACACCATAATCGAGCCTAGCTAGCCTAACCTAACCTAATCTAACCTAACCTAATTGAGCAAAGCCAAACCTAAACACCATAATCGAGCCTAGCTAACCTAACCTAACCTAACCTAATCTAACCTGACCTAATTGAGCAAAGTCTAACCTACACACCATAATCGAGCCTAGCTAACCTAACCTAACCTAACCTAACCTAACCTTACCTAATTGAGTAGAGTCTAACCTAAACACCATAATCAAGCCTAGCTAACCTAACCTAACCTAACCTAACCTAACCTAACCTAGCCTAACCTAATTGAGCAGAACCTAACCTAAACACCAGTGAGTAGCGGGCCTTTTTTTCCATATTTGTTTCCTTTTTGTATGCCCTTGAACTGACTCCTTTGACGTAAAAAAAAATAATAATAATAAAATAAAAGTCGGTTTTCTAAGACACTTCCGCCACTCACAGCAACTATTGCCAAATTTAATCGGGTCCTCATAAGCGTTTTTTCACGTTCATAGTACAGAAGTGTTGTCAGTCTACCACCAGGGTCATAAAACTACCCACTCCTACGAAAGTCTTGTCTAATGTGTGTGCTTGGGCGCCGAAATGGTTAAATGGCCCTAAAGAGAGGTAAGGCAAAGAGGAAGGAAGAGGATGAAAAGGAGAGAAGAGGAAAAAAGATAGGAAAACAGGAGAAAAGAGGAAAGGAGAGAATAACAGTGAGATGCGGAAAGGAAAGAAAAATAAATGACAAGGTAAGAAAGAGGGAGAGGTAAGGTGAGGAGGAGGAGGAAGGAAGAGGAGAAACGGGAGAGGATAGAAGTAAAGTAGAGTGAAGAGGATATTAATGAGAAGAGCAAAGGAAAGAGGAATAAGTGACGAGGAGAGGAGAAAGGAAGAGGAGTGAGACAAGGTGAGAAAGAGAATGGGAAGAGAGAATGAAGGGGCAGAAGAGGGTAAAAAGAGAAAGGATAGAAGTAGGGGAGAAGAGAGGGGTGGATATCACTGTCTGGAGGAGAGGAAAGAAGAGTTAACGATAAGGTAAGGGAGGAAGAAGGGAAGGGAGAGGAAGAGAGAATGGAGAGACGAGGAGGCAAACCTAACTTCACTCCAGTTCCCCACTCCAACACGGGGTCATCATAAGTATCCAAACCAATATTCTTCACAGAGGTCAAACTTTCTACTTAACACTCAATACTAAGGAGATTTCCCGTGTGGTTCTCTTCATTTCATTATTTAGTAAGATTAGATTAGGTTAGGTTGTGCTAAGGTTAGGCTCTGCTCAATTAGGTAAGGTTAGATTAGGTTAGGTCACTCCCTCAAACAACCATTCTATCATCCCTACCATCACTTTATATCCGCCTCACCACCACCACCACCACCACTGCTTCATTTCATCATTTAGTAAGATTAGATTAGGTTAGGTTGTGCTAAGGTTAGGCTCTGCTCAATTAGGTAAGGTTAGATTAGGTTAGGTCACTCTCTCAAACAACCATTCTATCATCCCTACCATCACTTTATATCCGCCTTTCATATCAACGCCAAAAACTGTACAAGTATTTTTTTTAGTATTATGTTTGGTTTGGGAGCTTACGAACCTGCTCACATAATGGTCAGATTTTCTACCTAACACTCGATTGTGGAGATTTCCTGTGTAGTTCCCTTGAATTTCTTACCTTCTGTATCAACACTAAACATTGTACACATAATTTTCGTAGTATTTTGTGTCTGGTGTGTGAGCTTACGAACTCGCTCTGTTGGACCGTGGAGCTGACCCCCAGACTCTAGCCACCAAACAGTCCCTACAGCTGCCCTTCTCCCCCCCACAGCGGAGTGCATGCCAGACAAGATCCTCCACCACCTGTTCCTCTTGACTGACGAACAGGTGAGGAACTGTGTCCTCACCAACCTCAACCAGTCCGAGAACAGTGAGTGCCCTATTTAGTATGTTATGAGAGAGAGAGAGAGAGAGAGAGAGAGAGAGAGAGAGAGAGAGAGAGAGAGAGAGAGAGAGAGAGAGAGAGAGAGAGAGAGAGAGAGAGAGAGAGAGAGAGAGAGAGAGAGAGAGAGAGAGAGAGTTTACATAGATGTTCAGTCCACACACACCCCATGATCCAGACTAAGGTGGTTTGCCCCTAAACCTAAGTGAATCGCACCAAACGGTCTCAGTGAATGTCTTTTTTTTTTTTTACAGGAAAGGAAGCAGCTCAAGGGCGCAAAAAAAGGGGAAACAAAATAATCCCAGACCTGTTTTTAAATAACAGGAGATTATTATATTCTTGTACATAAACTTTGGTGAAAAAGACGTTCGTGAGGTATCACCGATCATGAAGTATTGGATGCATTCGTAAAGACATTAAGTGCTTTGAAGCTTTCAGTTAGTTTACCTCGGAGGCGGTTTTTCACAATAGAGAATACCTTATGCTATGACACTGGCCTTTCCTCATGGTGTTTCGCAGTAAAGAGATCATCCTATGTGCCCTACGGAAAAAAAAATGTCATTTAAAATTTCATTTGCATGTTGTGGATCCAAAACTGCACCGCGTACTCCGAATGAGATGTTACTAAGCTAGTATATAGAAACCCTCTATACTTTATTTTCCAGGCATCAATAGAATGCCTACGATTCATGATTCCCAGGAAAACAATTACAGCCTCGTTCCCTTAACAACAAAAACGCAAAATCTTAACCATCAATGTCTTATAATTTACAATCCATTACATAACCGTTTTCTAGGCGCCAATAAACATTGCCTCTTCAACACCAAGAAAACACTTAAACACAACTTTGAAACTATTAAAGAAAACAAACTCCCTACCTCTATACCCCTTTACCCACCTCACCTTCCTCACCCACCTACAGCCCTACCTCACCAGCCAACCACCCTACCACTTCTGCCACCTAACCCCTCCGTATCTCCACCACACTGTAATGAACGCTTCAGTATGATATAAACTACTAACGACCGACTTCCATGCTTCTCAGGCTCCAACAAGCTGTGCTACACCACCTTCCTAACCAAACAACTCAGCTATACAACACTCAAAAAGGACAGTCTGCAGGATCTCCGTCAGTCCCCGAAGTGAGTAGGACCCATGAACAGATAGAGATGGGGAAACAGCCTGGCAAACATAAAAGTAGATAGACAGTTGAACAAATAGACTGACAGACAGGAAAACAGATGTACAGATGAACAAACAGAATAGCACAGACAAATAGAGATGGACAGACAGATATGCAAATACACATAGAGATAGACAAATAGAAAGCAGGTAAAAAGACATATAGATAGATGGACAACTATGCAGACAGGTAAACTGACATAAAAATAGATGAACAAACAGACAGACAGACAGACAACCTAAACGGCATATTAGCTACTTTACAGACTTGACTAGTGCAGATGATGGATTAAAATGTGTCTATCATGTTTTCAGATTAACTAAGGAGGAAAATATCGTTTAGTAATGTTATAATGATCATACTTAAATTATCTATCTAACTATATCTATCTATCGATCGATCTGTCTGTCCATTTATCTATTTATATCTATTCACAGCAACTCCTTGTCAATGGCGGTCGTTTACTACTCAGAATTGGGCTACAGAGAATACTACGAGAGGATTCCCACCTTCTCCACCTGGTTCAGTGAGTATTGGGGAGACGTGCGTTGAGAGCGGTGTTGAGGGTAATAACTGCGATACGTCTTACTTATGACCGCGTGTAGCAGTGCCAAGTTGCTTATGCCAGTTATCAGAGGCATAAAAAAGGAGCGTTTGACCAGCTTCATCACAGCCGCCATGTTGTTACCAAATTCAAATGGATGCTGATATAATAATATTTTCTGGTGCTCTAATTACTTCGAAATCCTGACGATACTTAGAGCACAAAAAAACACTATTGTAGCAGTAGCAATTTCAATTTCGCGCCGGCTCCATTGGTAGCTACATGGCGCCGGTGATGAAGTTGGCCAAACTCTCCGTATTATTATATTATTATCGCCCAAATCAGCGTAGCGAGGAAGGCGGTACTGTGTTCAGAATTTTGTCCTTATGTCTGTTTGTATGTATGTCCACTTGTCCATTGCCAAAATATCTCAAACTGGATTGGTATAATCTCCAAACACACTAGAACATCCATATTAGGGGAATAATATATCAAATTTAATAACTGTGGGGAAGACTCCAAATAAAAACTGACAATAATGGCAAATAAATGAATAAACTGAATAACTGAATAAGGAAGACCATATGGAAAAATCTATAAAAAAACTATCTGAATGGTGGCGAATAAATGAAAAAAAATAACTGAATGATTGACTTGGGGCGACCATATGAAAAATAACTGTAAAAAATAACTGGATGATGACAAATAAATTAAGAAAACTGGCTGAACAACCTTGGGTGATCGTATAGAAAACTTGCAGTAAAAAAATAATAATAATAATAATAATAAATAAATAAATAAATAGATATATAAAATAAAAAAAACATGCCTAGAGTTTAGATCACGAGTGTTTCAAGGGAGCCCCGAGAGTGTTTGGGAGGTGACCAGGGTGATGGGGGTGTTGGGATCGGGGGGTGCAATAAGGGTCGGGGAGTCTGAGGGTGGGGAAAGGAGTTTGAGGGTTGGGATAAGAGTTGGGGTTGGGTTGGGAATGAGGTGGAATCGGTTGGGGTGGGAAAGGGGGGATATAGGTAGAGGTGGAGACTGGGAGTTGTAGGTTGAGGGCTGGGGTTGGGTTGGGAATGAGGTGGGGGTTGGTTGGGGTGAGGTACAGAGGTTGGGGTGAAAGTTGTAAATTGTAGGTAAAAATTGAGGATTGGGGGTGGGTTGAAAATGAGGTGGGGATTGGTTGTGTTGGGGTGTAGGGGAAAAGGATGAGGGATAGAGGTTGGGGTGGAGGTTGGTAGTTGCAGGTAAAGGTTGATGGTTGACGTTGGGTTGGGAATGGGTTGGGGATTGGTTGTGTTGGGGTGGAGGTTGGGAGTTGCAGGTAAAGGTTGATGATTGATGTTGGGTTGGGAATGGGTTGGGGGTTGGTTGGGGTAGCTTTGGGGGTAGGGGACGGGGGATAGAGGTTGGGGTGGAGGTTGGGAGTTGCAGGTAAAGGTTGAAGGTTGGGGCTGGGTTGGGAATGAATTGGGGGTTAGTTGGGGTAGGGATTGGGGCCCCTGCCTTCCCTATTCGTTCCTCCCTCTTAACTCTCTCCTATCCCACAGGTGATCTCGGTGGACAAATGGGGCTGTTCCTTGGAGCTTCCTTCATCACGTTGGTGGAACTGTCCTTCACTGCCTGTTATGTGGTGCGTCTGGTGGTGTGGCGGGCAGTGAGAGCAGTTCACGCAAGACTAAAAGCAGCTATGACAATGTTTTAATTATGTGTGTGTGTGTGTGTGTGTGTGTGTTAGACTATCAATTAAAAACATCTCCTTTCTGCCCTGTGTATATTGCTAAAAAGACGAAAAAGAAAAACGTCACAGTTCTGTCTTCTGTAAATTGTTAGGCTAAAATGATATAATTAAAAGCGTCGCAATTCTGTACTCTGCATATTGTTAAGATAAAGACATGATGAAAAGCGTCTCAGTTCTGTATTTTATATAGCAAGGATAAAAAGATAATAAAAAGCGTCTCAATTCTGTCCTTTTTATATTTTAGGATAAAAATATAATGAAAAGCGTTTCAGTTCTGTTCTGTGTAGCCCTACTGTTGAGCTAAAGAGATATAACAGAAAAGCATCTCAGTTATGTTTTTTTTATATATTGTTAGGATGAAAAGATAATGAAAAGCGTCTCAGTTTTATCCATGTAAATTGTTACGCTTATAGAAAAATATGGAGAAAAATGTCTTAGGTCTGTTCTGTGTATATTGCTAGGCTTTGGAAGACACGCAAATAAATGTCTTAATTAGCCTATCTCCTAAGTATACTGTTTGGCTTTTAAATAGACGTAAAGTATCTGGATTCCATGTGTTAGGCTAAAACAACGTATTTTTAAGTCCTTTTTTTGTCGTTTTGTTAGGCTAAAAAGACGAAATCAAAATCGTTTCAAATCTGTCCTTTGAACATTGTTAGGCTAAATAACCGTCATGAAATGTTTTGGTAAGCTAACAAAAGATTCCTAACTAGGTTCTTTTGTTAGGTTCAAGAGACGTAATGAAGTTTAAATTATGTACTATATTCTATAGTATTAAACTAAAACGACGTTACAAAACTTCTATTAAATCATTTTGTTAAGCTAAAAAGAATGGCGTTTCAGTTGTCAATTGTATAGTTATGCTAAATTAACATGTATAAAAGTGTCTCAACTGTCCCTAGTATATTCCGAGGATAAAAAAAAAATGTAAATTCCTTTCAATAATCTAAAAAGACAATAAAAAATACTGTCCCATGTACATTTTTATGCTAAAAGCGCAACGAAAAGTAACTTAATCATGTTCTTTTATTAAGTTAAAAAGAAGTATTGAAAAAGTTATAATTATGTTGTCTTGTTTGGCTAGATGCATAATGAAGAGCATCTCAGTCTTGTATAGCAATCACAGTTAGAAGCTAAACAAAATATAAAGAAAAGCATTTTAATTAGTATGTAGTATATTGGTAGGCTACTAGAGACAAAATGGAAAGTGTCCCATCATTTGCATGTTACTGGCTAAAAAGAAGCAATAGTATGAGTCCTTTCTTTGTCATTATTGAAAAGGCGTGACGTAATAAAACGTCTTGAGTTTGTTATTCGCACGCTGTAAAAATTTGGCCCTTGATAATCCTGCTGTTTTAGTTACGCCATAATTAACTCATTTACACTGTTGTTGAGCTCAATATAACTCAACAGCAACCGTCATTAGCCCAATAAAACATCATAAGTACACGACACACTCACTTACACCATTAGGCTAATAAATAAGAAAATAAATAGAAGTGATAAAATAATACAGCATCAATCTAGAATAGGCTACCATTGCATAAGTAGTCGAAAGAAACATTATAAATAAACATCACCTTATTTTAGAATAGATATGCAAATAGGTAAAAAGTACCAGTAAAAAGAAAAAAATTGTAAAAAGGTCGGAGGTAAAAATAGCAATAAAATACAACTATAAACCCAGAAAACCGTAACATAATTATTAAGTAGTCTATAGTAAAGCAAATATAACATTATACAGATACAAGGCGCACTTAAACATAATGGATATACATGCAGGTTAAAAAACTAATAATGATAAAAACGATGTATAAAAAAAACATACAACCATAACCCAAGGAGTCGTCTGGAGAAAAAGAAGTACAAATAGCCTATTATCCACGACACACATGGATAGACAGGTAAATAAGAATAATAAAGCAATGTATTAAACCAGTAAGCCAAAACAAAAGAAGTCGTCGGTTACAAAGGAGTTTAGAGGGTTATAATGCACTAGAATCAGTTACTGTAGCCTAGAGCAAAGTTAGGAACCCATAGAAGAAAACTAAACGACATGCAAAGTTAAGAACCCACAGAAGAAAACTATAAATGCCATGCAAAGTTAAACTAAACGACATGCAAAGTTAAGAACCCACTGAAGAAAACTATAAATGCCATGCAAAGTTAAGAACCCACTGAAGAAAACTAAACGCCATGCAAAGTTAAGAACCCACTGAAGAAAACTAAACGCCATGCAAAGTTAAGAACCCACTGAAGAAAACTATAAACGCCATGCAAAGTTAAGAACCCACTGAAGAAAACTATAAACGCCATGCAAAGTTAAGAACCCACTGAAGAAAACTATAAACGCCATGCAAAGTTAAGAACCCACTGAAGAAAACTATAAACGCCATGCAAAGTTAAGAACCCACTGAAGAAAACTATAAACGCCATGCAAAGTTAAGAACCCACTGAAGAAAACTATAAACGCCATGCAAAGTTAAGAACCCACTGAAGAAAACTATAAACGCCTTGCAAAGTTAAGAACCCTCTGAAGAAAACTAAACGCCATGCAAAGTTAAGAACCCACTGAAGAAAACTATAAACGCCATGCAAAGTTAAGAACCCACTGAAGAAAACTATAAACGCCTTGCAAAGTTAAGAACCCTCTGAAGAAAACTAAACGCCATGCAAAGTTAAGAACCCATTGAAATAACTAAACGCCATGCAAAGTTAAGAACCCACTGAAGAAAACTATAAACGCCATGCAAAGTTAAGAACCCACTGAAGAAAACTAAACGCCATGCAAAGTTAAGAACCCACTGAAAAAAACTAAACGCCATGCAAAGTTAAGAACCCACTGAAGAAAACTGAACGCCGTAAAAAGTTAAGAACCCACTGAAGAAAACTGAACGCCGTATAAAGTTAAGAACCCACTGAAGAAAACTAAACGCCAGCATCATCGATGGTGAAGCTTCAAAAGTACATCCAATCTTTTACCTGAGTGTCCATGTTTCCTACGCTTGGCGACTCCTGGGCCTTCCTTCCTGCTGTCTGTCACGTCCCCTGGCACTCCTGGCGGCACCCTAGGCACTCCGGGCACGCACGTCACGGGGTCACAGCAAAACACGCCACCCCCCGCGGAGTTTACCGACGCACTGGGTGGTTCAGTTGTTGTCATTTTGTTGGGATAATTTATTTCATACACTTGCAACAATAAACTATCAATCAATCAATCATTTATTAAAGTTGTTTCATTTATCTCATAACTGTAAAGTATTTAATGCTGGAAACGTCAATATTATTTTTGTAGGATTTTCGTTCATTGTCAGCTTGTTCATGCAAATTCGTACATATATATAGCGATTCATATATAGCTGTCACTTTATTAGTAGGTACAGCTGCTGCTCTCTACAAAACACTATAGGGGAGGCTGATGACTTTTTTTCTTTGTACTTAAAACTTTCATGTCTTTAATTATATTCAATTTCGTTTTGCTTAGCAGTTCAGCAGGGGCAGTTATTTTCTGACAGCTAACCCTGAAGAGTTATCCAGTAAAAAAATTCAAAGGTGAGGCGAAGAAATCGGAGGAGGATGCATGCTGCTTATTCTCGGATATTGGTGAATATGTTTATTAGTTTATTTTTGCAAATTCGGGCTACTATAATCTAAAGTAATCGTCGTGTCTTCCCTCATCCATGGCACGCTTTGTTCTTGCATAATTATCTCTCCTTGCCTCTCATCAGAGGAGACCTCTACCTTAGTCCTATATATGACACTCTACTCGATATTCCCCAACATTACTTGAGGCAAAACCACCTTGAAGCTCGATCGTCTCTCCCATGAATTAGGTCCTTTGCAGCCAAGGAGACTATAGTACTAATATAGTCTTGTTTGCAGCTCGTCCTTTTGAGCGGCTCATTGGCGGCACACGTGGTAGTTGTGACGTCACTTTGTTTACGTTTCTCGAGTCAGCTGTGCGGCTTGGGCGGCGGTGACAGTACGCGAGGTTGTTTTATCCTTTTTCTCTGGCTGTGACGTGTTTTACTGAAGATGGCGAAGGCTGTGGCTCAGAGTATAAGACTGAAACCCCAACGGGATCTCTTCGACCCTGATTTCGAGGGGTACAAGCTGTCCTCAGACGGGGAAACAACGGTGTACTCCCGCGCCGTGCCCGAGGGTAAGGCAGAGCGGGTGTCTTGCTGAAATTATCCCTATTGGTTAGATTCGTCGCAGGTCACTCCAAGATTTAAATAGAAGAAGGTATTTTTGGACGATTCCGGAAGTAGTACTTGAATTAGAACACATCAAGACCTTTTGGCATATGATGCATCGAGATGTAAAAATGAGTTTAAAAATAAAAGGGTTAATATGGAAATAAACGTAGCCATCTCTCATGAGGTTGATACTGACATTATGTGTTGTATTCTATATCTCTGAATACAGTGCAGGAACTAATAACTTCCCAAAAACTAAAGAAACTAAAATATTGATGTACAAAATTTATGATCTAGCGCTGCAGGTCAGGATAGTCAGTTGTCATGAAATTAGACCACACGAGCCTCCAATATTTTTACCAGGTTAGGTTAGAGTTAGTTTTCTTTGATATGTCATGTTCATTTGTTTACGATAAATACCTACATGTGATACACTGCACCATTGTTGTCATTGGTGGCAGAGAAGGCTACATTTGTCTTCATATTCCCAAAATATTGTTAAAAAATGCCACATGTATCTCTTGATCAACGCTTCAGCTGCTCACCATTTCCACTCCTGCTTACAAGTCTCTTTGACCCCTCGCTTCTGGTCAATAGATAAAATCTTCACAAGTGACGGTTGGATTGAATAAGTAAAATTAAGTTTGGTTTGGTTAGAATAATATAGCAAACATTAACCAACTCAGAAAAGTTATGGTAGTATCAAGGCTTTACGTCATACGGAGGAGTGACCCATTTATATATTAGGTTACATATGAGTTTGTGAAAATAGGTTAGCTTAGAGCAAATTAAATCAAATCATACTGAATAAGAATGACTTATGGAAATTATATCTGGCTTTCAAAATGATGCATAACTTTTATAATAAGGAACCATTCCATTAAGTGTTATCTCTCCAGGTGTTCAATACAAGCCCTGCCAGTCAACATGTTACCTGCATACCAGGCTCCAGGCACTTCAAAACCACCTTTTCCAAGACCCCTTCCACCCCTTCGCTGTGTACTTCTTCAACAGCAGAGGCCACCTTGTGAAGTGCAGCTACTCTGAGGCAAGTGTGGCACCAAGCATCACTGGAGAGGTGAAGGCTGATCATCTGAGGATAAAAGATAAAAGTAACGCTTAAGGAATACAGTAAACCTGCATGTTGTATTGGCACTTATCTCTGTCACCTCTGCCCTTCAGCCTTTGGCAGGTCAGAACCCATTACCTCAGGAAACAGGGCTATAGTTGGTTCACCCAAGTCTGAAATGAGCATTACCGGTACCTTGCGCTGGCAACCTGCTGTCACATGGCGTGTCCGATTTTGTGGATACTGTATGCTAGCCTATGCATAGTAAACAGTCGTCAGTGTCAATATATGCAGGCAGCAATAACAAATACTGTCAAATATAGTTGATTTTGAGTTAAAAAATATTAGTTATGTTGCAAATAGCTTTTATCATTATAAAGCTTGCTAATTTTCTTGGTGGTGGACAGCGCCAAGGCTGTTTAATAATCATAATCAGCCATCTTGTAAATTAACAAAACAACTATTTGCGACATAACTAATATTTTTTAACTCATATCGACTATAATTGATGGTATTAATTAATGCTGCCTGCATATTATTGACAATGACTACTGTTTACTGTGTGTAGACTAGCATACAGTATCCACGAAGTCGGACACGCCGTGTGACGGGAGGTTGCCAGTGCACGATAATGCTCACTTCAGTCTTGAGTGAACCGACTATAGTGTGACATATGAGTTACCAGTGTTTATCTTCCCAAGGTTTCCCCAGGTACCTACCCATTTATCAACCAGCCCAACATTTCTCTTTTCAGGGGGCAAGGCTAAGTGAGGGTGAGGTGACATGGCAGGCTGATGTTGGCATAGCAGAGGATGTGGAGGGGGAGTACTACTACCCACCAACCCTCAGATTCCCCACTCAGAACTTAGCCGTGGTCTCCGATGGTCGTGGCAGACTCAGTGTTCTCCAGACAGACAACCGCTCTTCCACTCACACCTGGGTGGTGAGTGTGGCTTGGATATTGTTACTCATGAATGTTTTGTGGTCACACTATCAGGATGGAGCAAGGTATTTTCTCTGCTCTGATGCCCATACCCTGGAATTCCCTCAGGCATATGAATCTCCCATTTGCTCTTATCTTTTTTTTTTTCACATCAATTGAAACAGCTAAAGAGCATAACAAATAGAAAACAAAGACCCAAAATTCAGTGGTGGGCACCGCTAATCGAAAAGTTAGCTTTGCTAACTGGTAATCCACTAACTGAAAAGTTAGCTTCGCCTACGCTAAACCGCTAATCGGATAAAGAAATTAGTGGAAGCTAACGCTAACTGCTAACTTTTTTTATATGGATTTAGCTTCGGTTTAGTATTTTGGCTTTAAAACTCTTAAAAACAGACTTAGTGACCTGAAATTTCATTATATAATGAACGCAACTATATGGTGACAAAGTCGCAGCTGAACTGAACAAGGAGCCCAACATGCAACAACAAGAAGAGAAGGGAAAGAAGCCTTCACTTTATCCTAAATCCTTATATTTTACTCAAGATTTCCCACAAATTTACGCATTTTTTACTTTTTTCCACAACTGACACTTATTCTTATTATTTTAAGTTTATTTCTTGTCAGGTGGAAAATATCGACTTCTTATTAAATCCAGAGTTCAAAGAGTTGGAAATAGAAGATGCATTACCCTAAAGTACCAAAAAAGTTTCCCTAATAATTGTCCAATTACCCTACTTTAAGGTGTAGTTTACCCAAAAGTGGAAGCCCTGGAATTATTGCGCCATGTGGCTCAACTGGTGCTGTGTCTGCCCACAACGGACAAGAACAAACCAGTATGATTTTTTAGTGGACCTAAAATTAGCGGAGGAGGAACTACATTTAGCAGAAGCTAATTGGTCCGCTAATTGTTTCCAAAGTTAGCGAAAATGCTAATCAGCTAACAAAATATTCAGCTTCGCTGATTAGCAGATAGTGGATTAGCGGAACCGTGCCCACCTCTGCCCAAATTGCTGCTCCAGTAAAAGAGTAGAGAATGAGAGGACACAAGAGAGGGTCAGTTTCAGTTGGAGAGGTTTATTGATATTCCCCTCTTGAAAGAGTTCAGGTTATAGGCAGAAGGAAATAGAGACAAAGGAGGGGCTGTTCCAGAGTTAACCAAGGAAAAGGATGAAAGCATGATCCTTGTTAACTCTTGTGTAAGGCATTTCGATAGTATAGGGATGAGAGAGCATAAAAACTCATGTGCGGTGGGGCCATGGGAGAGATGGAGACATGCAGTTAACAAGTTCAGAAGAGCAGTCGGCATGAAAATATCAGTAGAAGACAGATAGAGGCAACATTGCAGCAGAGTTGAAGAGGTATAAGGCTGTCAGTAAGAGCAAAAGAGTTGATGAGACAAAGAGCCTTTGACTCCACTCTCTGAAAGGGCTTTGTGAGCGGAGCCCCCTCCTCACATGAGATGCATACGTACTCTATATGAGGGTGGATAAGGCCCATGTAGATGGATACCATTTAGGAGGGGGAGAAAAGAGTGGAGACAATACAGAACTCCTAATTTCAAAGAAGCTGATTTAGCAAAAGATGAAATATGAAGTTTCCAGTTTAGATTTTGAGTTAAGGATAGTCCAAGAATGTTTATTGTGGAAGAGGGGAACAACTGAGTGTTGTCAAAGAATAGGGGACAGGTGTATGGAAGATTATGTCAAGTTGACAGGTTTTGAGGCACTAAAGCCCCAAATATACTGCCGAATTTTGGCTCACGAATGTGCGTGAACATACAAGTCATCCTGTGTCGCGAACAAGTTCAGCATCTTTCTTGCCTGTTCTTGGCCGTTCGGGGACATGTCTGCATCCACCACGCGACTTTTGGCAATTGGTCACGAACGCCACGAAAGTTTCATTTTGCATGAAAAATTTGCGGCCATTCGCTGAATGTGCACGAATGCAAAATGGACGCCGAAATGTCGCCAACATGTCGCAGACAATTCGGCATCCAATTCGCGGTGTTCAGCGAATTGTCGCTGAATTTTCACTGTTGAAATTTTAATTTTATTGGTAAATTTGTCGCTGACATGTCGCCGACTACTCAGGGACATGTCTCCGACATGTTGCCAAATGGCGAAGACTATTCGGGGACATGTCCCCGAATATTCAGCGAATTAATCACGACGCGGCAAACGGGTCGCAGTGGGAGGTGTACATAGGGGTCTGTCTATCTATCTATCTATCTATTTATGTATTATCTTTCTATCTATCTATCTATCTATATCTGTCTATCTATCTATATCTATATCTATATATATCTATATCTATATCTATATATATATAGATAGATAGATAGATAGATATAGATAGATAGATAGATAGATATAGATAGATAGATAGATAGATAAATAGATAGGTAGATAGGTAGATAGATAGATGTTGAAAGGCAGAGTCAAAAAGAGTTTGACCAGGCAGGGTATCAGCATGGAAGCCATTCTCTACAAATATCCACAATTTGTCATCTCTCCATTTCTAGGCATGTAAAATCTTCCATAAACACTTTCCCTGTTTTCATCAGCCATCATGCTGATGTCTCAAGCACCTCTTAAAAACTGACCTTGAGCCTGAATCTTTGGCCTTCATTCAATGTCCAGACATTGATATTGGTATCTGACTTATAGTTTTGTTTTGTTAGCCTTTCTAATTGCTTGTTTGTAACACTAATTCAGGTTTTGTGGCCATAGTAGTGGGACTGAACAAGGTATTGATATATTTATGGTTTTGTTTTGCTAACATATTAATTTAGAATTTCTATCCAAAATGACGGGACTAAGCAGAGAGGTGGTATTTTATTTTTAGTTTTATTTTGTTGGCATCATTAATTAATTTATTTATATATTAATGGAAGTAAACAGGATATTGCAGTCAGTTATGTTATGTTTTATCAGAGTAATTAACTGTGGGGTTGGGGCCTTGTTAGGGACTTTGAGCAAGTTGGGAGTCAAATTTATTATGATTTTCTTTTATATCCAATATTTTTATTTTTATTTGCTTTCTTATTATTGCTAGCAAGTATGTTATACCTATTTTTTTATTAAATGTTTGTTCTCTTGTAGTTTGTCTGTAATGGTAACTTGACTTTTCACTGTACTTAACAACAGATTGTTTGAATCCATCAAGAAAATTTCTGGTGACATTATGAATTTTTATTACCACTCATAACCTTTATTACATCATTCAGGTAAACTTTGAGACGGAGGCGGACCGAGGTGTTCTGACAGACGCCTGCGTGAGGTGCGAGGGGAGGGAGCTGCACTGCCTCCTGGTCACCATCACAACGCCTGACAAGTTGAAGCAAAACCCAGACTTTGTGGTGCCAGACGATGCATTTGGCTCCAAGACAGACACAGCCCTGCACCTCATCCATTGGCTTGTCCTGAGTCAGAAAGGCAAGTCTTCCTAGACCTTTTAAAGTTTATTCTTTAAAAAATATTTGTTAGATCATCTGTTACCTTTCTTATACAGCTAAGTGTACATATGCTTGTAGGAACACTTTATAAGCCAAACACCATGATAATTATCTTTTTTTTTTCTTATGTCAGTGAGTGTTTATTTAGTGTTGTTTCTAACGATGATGATGTTTTCATACCGAGAAGTTTTTACTTATCCTACAGTGATGCTTTAAAATGGTCTGTGGTGCAACAGTAACACAACAGTAAACTCGTGAACTCAATATCCACCCCCACCTGGCAGGGTTACTCATAGGAAGCTCAGGAAATGGTCATCGCCATAGGCCTATGGAGGTGCGGCCAGCAAGACAGTGGCCGTACCCAGTCATGCTGCGGTTTGTGCAAGACCCCTGATTCTTGCCAAGAATTGGGAGGAATTCTTTAAAATCTGACGTGTCAGAACAAGAAACGCAAGAATTTTGCATGATTTGGGTTTAATTCTTGCTCGGTCTAGGGTAATTCTTGACCGCCAGATGGCAGCTTTAGTCTCAGTCCGCGTCGTAAACTCATAGAAATAGCATCTGTGCATTTGTGTTATGTTTTCAGCACTACAATGTGAGTTCTTTGTGCTTTAACAATGTCCCCCAGAAAGATGAAAGAAGAAAACAAGAATGGTAGATACATAGTCTATGGTAGATACTGTGCTAGCAACAGAACCTCCTAGACGTGACTGACTCCCGTTCACCCTCCATCTCGGACGATACGTCGGGTTAGCTTCACGTAGGTGGTCGAACGTAGTTCCGGTGCCTTGAGAATAGGGAAAATGCGGCTGCTAAACCCCTGAGCGAAGCCTACATCTCGAGCGTAGTTAACAGTTGCGGGAGTCTCATATTATTTATCATTGCTATTCGTTAGTAATATTACTTTACTTACTTTTAATTCTGTTGTTTATCACACTGACCCATGTATACCAGCACCAACCTGTCAAAAACTGAAAATGGCCAGATTGGCAGCCTTACCCTTCTGTCTCTAGATGCCTCATATAGGGTATTATCACAGTAATTTTCACATGCAACAGAAGTATAGGTCTTGTTCTGCTGAGGTAATTTATTAGGTATGTAGAGGAACAGCATTGCCAAAAGATTTCCATCAGTGGCCCATTGTTGCAGGACCAAAGTTTAGTTCCATTGCAATAATGTTTTGATTTAGCGTGAAATCAATTCAACATGACTTTCTGGGGAACCTATCTCATGTTGATATCCTTTTGTACAAAGTTTCCAAGACAACATAGACTTCATTTCTCATCAGTTGTTCGACAAGCAATGGAGTGCATATATAGAATTAATCAGCTGACAATCAAGTGTAGATAAAAGCCACCTCTCAATAATAATGGGTACCTGAGGAAGGTTAATTCTGGTAACCTGGATGTTGCACGTGCCCTTTGTTCCATGGTAATGGGTTCTCACCCACCACATGCTCAAGGACCAATGGAATGATCACAAATGCCAGGTGCAGCTACAATGTATGCCTCCAAATTTACCCATGCCTTAAGAAATAAACCAGTCACCCAAATATCCCCCACTTACACTATGTTAATATGTGTGCTTGTGTCTCATGGCTAATATGTACGCAGGTGCTGGGTGGGAGGTGAGTCGCAACAGGGCAGTGGCGGGCCGAGGGGTGCTGGAGTACTGTGCCGTGGACAGTGAAGGGTCAGGCCTCCTGGTGCTCTGCCACTCCAACTACCTCTTTGTAGGTGACTCAGTCGAGGCTGTCACCAAGCCCAACCCACAGCCTGAGAAGACTTCAGAGGAGCAGCCCAAATTCACCTTCCAACAGAGTGATGGTGAGGAGTACAACAATCTTGGCTCAGCTTTCTGTTGTATTCATTCTTAAAAGTACCAACTCATAATAGATCAACACAGTTCATGTGTAATGCCAATCTCAGGAAATAGATGTATCATTCTTCAAATTTAATTTTTGTTTACTTTTCATCATTCAGGTAAGTTCTTCATAAGACTAAGACAATTGTAGATGTCTGACTTTGTTTAAAGAGTAGGAAACACAACAGCTTTCATATAAAAATTCCTCACAGCATACATATACAGTAATACCCCTAATAACCAGCAAGCATGGAGATTCAGAAGTGCTGGATAAGAAGAAATTCCAGATACTTGGGGTATATTCCAAAAGTTTTCTCATGAAATTTAATTCAAGCAAACATGTTTACACAGGTACTATACACTCAGAAATGCAAAACTTGTCAGGGTAAACTTTCATAATGTGTGGCTCATGGCTCAACTGAACCTAGGGCAGGCATACTCTGGGGTTGGTGGACGTCTGGCACGGGTATTTCAAATCTTTTGCCAATCAGATATTTCTAAATTTTCAACGACTTTTCATGGAATCTTTTTAATCTTTAGCCAGCCAGATTTTAACCGGATACTTAGGGTTTCTGAATACCTGGGGAACGGATAGTCATGGTTTTACTGTATCTAATTTTCACAGACTTTCTTAAGAATACTCAAGTACTTCAGACCTAAGCATCAAAGCTCCACCCACAGAGGACCTGACCGTCTGGTTGAAGACAGGCTCAGCCACCAAGCAGGACGTGCAGGTCAAGATCACAGTGAACGAGCTGGACGTAAGCATCAAGGACACTCCCTCCTTCCAGGCTCACTTCCTGCACCCCATCAAGGCAGACATGGCAACGTGGACCATTGGTTAGTTTGTTAGTTACTTGGTTAGTATGTTTTATGTAGTCACTTAGTCTTGTAATGACCGTGTAAAAGCTGTCTGGGTGAGAGATATGGCCTTATGCTGGAACTCAATGCAAGAGACCAAGACTGCTGCCCTGTAGTAGGGAGAGCTTGAATCTACTTGATTACATAATATCAATGTCTCAAAACACATGAGAAATTAATTTAGCCCAGAAAGGGGGAAATAAACTTTCCAACGTTAGAGACCAAATCAACATCTAGCCTCACGAGAAGCCAACTTTCTCTACTCAGCTGGTTAAACAAGTACACCACAGCTAAGTGAATTTTGGGAGGTTTCCATATTGTTCAGGTCACTACATCCCTCACATTTGCCTCCAACCCCCATCTCTGAAGCCCCATTACAGCATCAATGGGCATGACATTAAATGGTAAATTGGGAACATACTCTATTGCTGCACATGGCCACAATGCTCATCCATGTGGCATTAGGAGGGAATGAAAAAGGTTTTAAGTCTAAAGTTCAGTCAGAGAGGATACACACATCCTGTAAGGTACAACCATTCACCAACTAATATTTCAGGTGACGGAAGGTTAGAGTTGATGCTGCCCAAGGCATCTGAAGGGGTGAAATGGCAGACTCTCTTCACCCCCGAGGACAATGTACTGGGGGAGGAGGTGGTTGACCCAGCCAGGCTGGAAGAAATGAGCCAAAGTCTTGCCCACCTCACCTCAGACAAACTGGTGTGTTATGAGCCATCTTCACTTTTTTCTGATTCTTTCTATTTTTCCTTAAATAATAATTCCTTATCCTCTTTTCTCATCTTAACCACCTTTTTCCTATTTCACAAATCAAACCAGATGAATGTTTTCTAGCTTTTTAAACTATCAGTTCATATTGTAGGTAAAACGTTTTGAGACCAGCGACAGTCAATACTTGGACGTAGATTATGTATGCATTACCTTTTCATAGTCCTCATACACCAATATTTTTTTTTAGCTAGTGTACACCCATTTAGATGTTTGTATATCTGTAAATATGAACTCTTAATCCTCTGAAGCCTATTTCCATTCCTTTCTCATCTTTCTCACCTTTTAATCTTCTTCATGTAAGTTTTATCTTTCTGCTCATCTTACTCTTTCACTCTCTTAGAATCCTCTCTTCATGTTCATCTCACTCTTTCTTCTCTTTCACCTCCTCTTACTCATTCACCTCCTCTCTATGCTCATCTCACTCTGTCATGTCTTCATCCTAATCTCACACTCTAATCTCCCGTACATCTTTATAAAATTATTTCCTTTCTCATCCCCATCATAACTTTCACCTCCTCTTCATCCTCATTTTTCTATAGTCCATCCTCAACATTCTCATCTCTGCTCTTTCATCTCATCTTCATCTCACTCTTATACATCCTCATCTTGTTATTATCTTTTTCTCCTCATCTTCATCTTGCTCTTTCACTTTCTCTTAAAATCCTCATCTTCATCCCTTCCTGCACAGAACCCAGACCCACTCACCTACCGCTCAATCTCTTTTACATTCTCATCTTAACCCAGTAGCTGCAGGGATCATGTTTCTTAAAGGCCCCTCTAAGCAAGAAAAATGAGAAAAAATCATCACTCACGCAAACCATTTCATAATATATATCAACGCATTTGTGATCAGTTTATGCATCATCTATTTTTGGGGGGTTATATCATGGCAAAAATTTGGCCCGTTGCTGGTACACCATAAAGCCCCAAATTTGGCCCGTCGCTGGTACCGGGTTAATGTTATCTCTATCTCCTCATCTTCATCTTTCTCTTTCACATACTCTTTTAAAATCCTCATCTTCATCCCTTCCTCCACAGAACCCAGACCCAGCCGTAGACAAGCCGGCCTATGATCCTGAGCAGCTCGAGGACTGCGACACAGCCAGCGAGGACTTGCTGCTCCTCCGCCTGGATGGCTCATCACACCAGCTGACTAACTATGGCCAGCTGGGAGCCACTCAGCACCTGTTCAACATGCAGGTAATATGCACCATCCTGCCTGGGTTTATACCAATCAACCCTTAGATGGCAGCTATTTTTGAAGAGTAGCTCTCCCCAAAATGAATCATCTATATATGGTCACTGCTGACTTTAGGACCATAGCATGAATATAGTTACGCCGCATAATAGATGTTTTAACTA
This sequence comes from Eriocheir sinensis, assembly GCF_024679095.1. Lineage (NCBI taxonomy): Eukaryota > Metazoa > Arthropoda > Malacostraca > Decapoda > Varunidae > Eriocheir > Eriocheir sinensis. Next base: position 3,726,208 of record NC_066563.1, read on the forward strand.
TCGTCTATATATAGATTCAACTGCAATCTGGAAGTGTTATTATATTTCTGCCATGCAAAACTGACTGACTGAAATTTGGACCATTCATATATAGTTCCACTGCCGTCTAAGGGTTAAATGACTTAAATATGAGGTGCATAGTGTAAAAGGGGTGACCTGGCATTATTATTGTTTTGAAGTGGCTGCCAGACTCTGCACACCTCATATCAGCCGAGTTTGACAGAAAAATCACACAACTTCAAGCCTATGAATCACCCACTTTAAGGCCACTTTTTCTTTACTTGTTTCACCACACAATGCAGCAGGAATTCAGTTACCAGATGCCACCAAAACAGATTACTGCCTTTATTGGTTTGGTTGCACCTTTTACACTAAACGCCTCCTATAGAGGGGGGGTGGGGGAGGTTCTCAGTTTGCCTGCCTGATTTAATTTTTCAGACTCATGAACTTACTGCTTACCTTTGCCTCTCATGTATGACCCATGTATTCATCACAGTCTATACCTCCATTTTTCCAGGTGGATGAAACCAGCGTGCCAGCCTTCTGCATCCGTCATGATGTGGATGCTGTCTTGTGGCAGCCGAGGAGCCAGGTTCAGTTCACCCACCTGGCCACCTACCATGCCTTTGGCTATGTGCGAGCCTCCAAGACCACTGCAAAGTTTACCTGTGGAGCCTCAGGTACAATTGCTATAGTCCGTTTCATTCAGTCTGTCCACTCACGAACGTATATGTGGCACCTCCACATTGCTAGTTCATGGAAGCTGTCATTTGTAGGTTGACTGGCCTCTTTATAGCCTATGTACTTGTTCATTTCGAAACTTCACCTTGGCATCAATTCTTTTATCATCTTTCAGAGCTAATATTTAGCTCCCTAATTGAACTTTTATTTATTACACTTTGATGCTATGAACTTATTAAATGTTCTCATAAATCAAACTTGATGCAAACCACATCCTCACACCTTTGTACAGCAAATGTTATTTGTTTCAAAGGAACTTTTATTTTACCCACTCAGCATGTCAGATTACATTCATTAATTAATGGGATGTAACTAATAATGACTTTACTAACATAGCCCCCTTTCTTTTTATACATGAAGGTGCAAATCACATCCTCACATCTATCTTGTATAGCTAATATTCACCTCACCAAGGGAACTATTGTTTTACACACTCCATACTACAGTTTACATTTAATCATCACATTAATATATCTACCTAGTAATAACTCAACAACATACTCGTAACCTACACTTTAACATATGAAGCTGCAAATCACATCATCATCCACATTATCATCATTGTCATTATCACCATCAAGTACCTGTTTCCTGCAAAAGAATGCTGTGAAGTCTGAAGGCCATGTCAACATTCTGACAAGAGTTAATGACAAACAGTGGCTGAGAGACGCCCAGTCCCTAACTTCAGCCTTCTGAGTTATAGGAGTTAGTTCCTTTTTAGTCACTACTTTTGTTCACAGCAAAAGAAGCAGCTCATGGGCAAAACATAAAAAGATCCGCTAAACACTGCTCCTGTAAAGAAAAGAAAACGAGAGACCAAAAACAGAGGGTAATGGAGATGGATGGAGGTCAATTTCAGACTTACAAAACACAGTGGCAGACAATACAGAGTTATTCTTCCTCGCATATCCCACGGCTGCCTATGGCTTCCAAAATTGACGTCTCTTCTTTTTACTTTTACCAGAGCAGCATCTAATGGGCTTTTTGTTATTTGTTTTTTGCCCTTGAATTACCTCCCTTTCTGCAGGAAGCACCACACTAACACTGACACCATTCCCACCACCCTCAGATCTGTCGTATGTTGCCGTGGCAGACGTGCGGAGCCATGTGTACGTGTTCTTCCAGCCCGAGGCTCTGACAAGTGAGCTGAGGAACAGAAAGTCTGGCCAGCGCCTCCACAAGGTGTCACGGCAGCTGGTCATATCCCTCAAGACCCACTCGGAGGTGTTGGGCATGTGTGCTTCTCCCGGCATGCTCTTTGTGCTCACTGATAAGATGCTTTATGCCTACTGTCTGCGCAGTGGTAGTGGCTAAGGTCTGGATGATGCTACAGTGTGGGCATTACTTTTCCCTTTTTTTTTTTCTTTTTTTTTTTTTTTTTTTAACCTCTTAATTTTTCATGTACTTTTCTTACTTTTTTATAGACTTGTGAATTCTTTTGTGCACCACCCATCTTTTTATACGCCTCAGTGACAAAAATTACTTTACTTCGATATCAAGATTGAAAAATTGATTGTTTTTATATAAGATATATGACTTACATTTTAAAATAATTAAGTAAAACAATTACTGACATACCTCACTGCCATTAGCCAATATATTTATCAGTTGTAAAGCTTTTGCTGTATATGCATATTATTGAGTTGAGGATCCAGGCTCACCCCCCAAAAAAAATTGCATAAAAAACAAAATTGTCCAGTCCATTGAGCCATGAGTTGGCCGGCCTCTCATAGGGGAGATCTCATTCCACAAGGAGTTTTATTTTATTTAGGTGCTCCAGATGCATGGTTAGACTGTGATGCAGGAGGGAGTAAGGGCATGGTCTGAGGTTTCATGTTGAGGGACACAAAGTTCTAAGTTCTAGGCCTTCAACAGACACTTTTTATTTTCTATATTCATTACCCTTGCTAAAAGGTACAAGGCTTAACTTGGGTAGATACTGGATCATTTAATTCCTTTATCTTAACAAAGATGTCTAAGTTTGAGACTTAGGAAATATACTGAATTCCATATTTCCTTCATCCCAGCTGAAATATCATAAGTTCTAGGCCTTGGACAAAATTCTGGATCTTGTATTTTCTTTACTGTGGCATTAAAAGCCTTGAACATTTAGTGGATCTTGTATTTCCTTTATTGTAAGACTAAACTTTAAAGATCTAGGCTTTGAAGATACTGGATTTTGTATTGGATTTTGCACAGATTTCCTTTGTCAAGACAAAAGGTTTTAACTTTAGGCCTTTGATAATTGCCTGATCTTGTACTTCCTCCTCAGCCCCAGCCTCCTCCTTGTGCACCACAATGTCTCAGAGATTTGGGCACAACTACAGGAACCAGTAAAGTCAACAGAACTAATATGAAAATCTGTAAAACTGAAAAATACGAAATTATAAACAAAAAATTGCTATTGTGTGTTCATTTTCCACTGTACTACACAATTCAGTGTCTGCTACTGTACATATTTTGTAATGTGTTCATAGGTCATAATGCAATTAATGTATTATTTGAGATATATCTTATTGTCACGAATGTGTGTGTAAGTGTGTATGTGTTTCTTGTATGAAAGCAGTGGCATCAGTGTTGTCCAGTATGGTGCAGTAGTTTGGTGGGAATAAAAGGAGTACGAGAGGCTGTCTTGGAGAGAAACCACCTGCTGGAGGACTGAGAGGAGACAGACACCACTGTGGAGGAGCTTTGCTGGTGTGCCTGGGGTGTTCAGTGACTGTGTTCTGCGTTGTTGTGTCATGTAACCATCAGTGATAGTAAACAAGAGAAAACCCTGTCAGAGGTGGGCGCAGTACTGAAAAATCAGTAGTGCGATTGCGATAGTGCGGTACTTTTTCCGGAGTAGTGCGGTTGCGGTAGTGCGGTCCCATTTTTTTCTTTCCCAGTGCGGTACGCGGTGTGCGGTAGCGGTAGTCAAAATGAAAAAATACTTCAGTGCCTATCCTGGCTATCCAAACAAAGGAAACATGCTTATAATAGTACAACTGCCTTAATTAATTTACAAAATGAAAAATCGGCCGGCATCACGGACGGGTCATGGGTTGACATGGCTCTGTGTTGCAGTCACGTTTCATTTCTGTAGTTGCAAGAACGACTGGGAGGGTTTGGGATGATTGGCTCAAGAGTAGCCTATTTTGCTAACTTATTTCGGGAAGGAAAACTGTATCCAAAGAAAAAGACATCAAATCTTACCCAGAAAAAGAAAGTTTCCAAAAGAAGACCGCCTTTGTGGAATAATTGCCGAAAATGGTGTATGAATCATCCGTGGAGTTTTGATCCTGTGGAGTTGGAGTCGGAATTGTCTACTTTACCTAGAGCTAACTCCACAGTCAAGCACCGAGTCTCTTTTTTAACAGCCCGAACCAAACTATGCAATCTTCCTTCCTACCATTGTATCTTTTTAGTTTCCTGGTGCTACCCACACATGTATTAATAGTTGTATAATCACACTCTGTCCTGCCTGGGGGTTGGGATGGCATGTTCCTCCCTTCTCCCTTGTTGTTTACCTGCAACAATAAACTATCAAGCAATCACATACAATCCACAATGGTGAGATTTTCGATTCAAATCCAGCTGGGGAAAAAAAGGCATAATGCTTGAATAAGTGAAAATAAGTGATTTCATCAACAAACAGAAAATTATAATGCGATAACCCATCACAGTGAAGAAAGTTACGTACTACTGAAAAGGAAAGCGTGTGAATAAGAAGAGAGGACTGAAAGGAGGTCAAAAGAAGAAGAAGAAGAAGTAGGACGCCATCTTGACCTGTTGGACTCGACGCGTGGGGCCGTACATTGCTGCGCTGCGAGATATTCAAGGGTTACTTCGCGGCACGCCATCCACATTCTCCGTCAAGCTGCACCGCTCCATCTGAAGGTAAATCAGGGCATTATAGACTTGGGAAGGTAGTTGAAATAAGAGTGGATAAGTCGGCCACCGTGGCTGGCGGCGTTGTCCGTGACCAACCTGCTGTGCTGCATGTTTTGTATTTCACCTCATCACATCGTGCATTGACTCTGAGCTAATATGGAATTTAATGTAGCCATCTTGCATAAGGTTAATAATGACATTGTATCGTATGTCGCTGAATGCAGTGCAGTAGAACTAGCTCCGAAAAACTGAGGGGATTTCGTCTTTACTCGCCTCCTTATGGCTCACTTGTTGTTTTGAAGGTTAGTAGAAGATACATGACAATGAAGGAGTACTTCGTCAGGTAGGAAGCGAGATTTGGGCGCCCTAATTTAACGAATCAGCCCGGTCATGTCTCCCAGCCTCCTGTCTGTCTACTTGTCTGTCTACTGTCTACTTGTGTCCAGCAGGGATGGAGTTTGGAGGCTAGTGTGGCCTCAGCCTAATCTAACCTGACAGTGACCTAGGGGAACATAAATGAGCCCGGCGGCCAGCCTCCTCCGCCGTAACAATGGCGCAGCGTGAAGCGTAACAAATTAAACTGTAAAGTTAAGTATGGAATATACACAGGATCACAAAATTAGGTTTAAGTATCGTAAGTAATTAAGTGTGTCTCCCTCCGACCGTTAGACACGCATTCCATTCCATTTTTTTTTGGGGGGGGGTTCTCACGGAGATGTCCCTGGGTACCCCCACGCACCCCCCCTACCCCCTATTAGTCAAAGCGGTGCAGGGTGGGTGGGGGTATTATACCCTCCCTCCCTGCTCATAAGGAACACAAAAAATCAAATGTCTGCTGAAAGACGAGTGAATGATAAAAAATTGTTCGTCAGATTTTTTTTATAAACAAGAAATCACTGCTGATATGATTTGACTGAATGGACAATTTTTAACTAGTGGTATTATGAGTAAAACTACCCAATATTGTACATATAGAGTGAACATGCTGGCCCCCATTAACATATTTAGCTCTGCTCTTATTACATGTGATAAATTTCGTTTGTAATTTTTTTTTCCTACAGAAGCCCGAAAGCTATTATGCTGATACATGCAGATCTTATTGCATTTACCCAAGTCTTCAAAGAAAAAAATACCTTAGAACAATTGAAATAAAATTAATGTACCCTCTACTAATGCTAGGCAGCGCCTCCCCTTGAATAACTGTAAAGTTATGCTTCCCTCCAGGAAAGGTACAAGAGCAATCCAGTGACATAATACAGTTTGAAGGATAAAGGAATCCTTAATGAGATGGCAAATATTTATGAACAAAATTCCTGGTACTTCTAATGATAAATCAAATTTGAAATTTCATAATTTTTCCTTTTACTTTGAAATTCATTATCTTACCTTATACATGGTCTTTATTAATGAAAATTATTTTAAAACCATATTTAGGGTCCAGTTAATGAATTATTTTGCTACTAAGGAACTTTGCCTTCATTAAATTTTATGATTTTTTTTTTTTTTTCCATATCTATAGCCATACAGATCATCTACACCTGTGGATGATTTGTAGTTTGAAAAAAAAAAAAAAGGCTAATGTACCTTCTTGTAAAATGTTCTCAGAGTTGTGCTTTATACATATTGTAGTCAAAAGGTTATATTTTGTCATGTATATAAAAGTTTTCCAGTTTTGACTCAATTAATTTTTTACAAATCTTTGAAAAAAAAAATTGTAAGGATCATCCCCAATTCTCACCCTACTCCATTAGGTAAGAAGTGAGATGTGGGTGCGTTAATGTAACAAATCTTAACCAAAGTTGATGGCTCAGTAAATCAACTCTTTCCAACTCACTAGATCAGCGGTTCCTAACCTTTTTTGTCCCGTTCTCACTTTTCCAGTCACTTTTTCTCCTGTGGACCCCATACCCTATGTGGGCCACTTATGACCATCCCAAGGGTCAGATTTGTCGCAAGGGCCGTGAGCTTGACGTACCATTAGTTAAAGTAGAGCAATTCTAGCATTTAAGCATTCAGTTTTAAGGATTGCACAGTAGTATGAATTTTATTCCAAGCCACATATCTCCTAATTCCTGTATAATAAATTTTAAAATAATTAGATTATAATTCAATTTCTGTGAACCCTAACTTCTGACCACTGATTGGAAAGCACGACACTAGATGACGAAAACAACAATGAAAGGGGATGATGATAACCAACAGTAATTTAACTTTTTAATGTTTTAGATGATGGAAATAGAAGTAGCTGATGATGGAGACTCCTTGCCTAACACTACCACTAAATGTGTAAATATTGCACCATCTGGCAGGAGGGAGCACCAGCAACAGGAGGTGGAGGAAACAAAGCAAGGGGACCAGCAGCTGAGTGCTGATTTCACACACCCTGACATGGATGGTGGCTGGGCCTTTGCCATACTATTGTCCATGTTTTGCTCTTTTTTCATTAACTCAGGTAATGTGGTAGTACATAAGAACACTGGAAGCAATTAGTTATGAACACTGTATGGCTATTTCTATCATTTGTAGTAATACTAAAGTTGTGGCACCTGAGGGTGAGGTGTTCATTATCATGCTCTGGCAACCTGTTATCACATGGTGTGTATGATTTCATGGCTGATAAACCCCCACCTGCCCATCCACCCACCTGCTTGGCAATATTTGTTAAGTTTATTGTGTAACAATGCCCACCCTTCCAGTGTAACTCCCTGCACAAGACTTCTCAGGGCATCTTCACACAGCATGCCCACTCATTCCTCCCAGTCAGTGGGAATATTTTCACTTGTTCCACAGCTTTGATCATTAATTTTGACTATCCTATCACTAGACTTGAAATCGCTAGTTAAAAAAAAAGGCTAGTCAAGGGGCCACACTGTTGTTCGTTCACTTATGTAGTGTACTCCATTAGTATTTGACACATTTTATAATCATATATTAGTTATCTAGTTATTTTCTATTTTAATTCTTGTCTCTAGGTCTGCTGTCAACGGCAGGGGTTTATCATGTGCAGATGTTGGAATATTTCGGCAAGGATCGTTCCCACACGTCCTGGATGGGCTCCCTCTTGAATGCTTTCTTTCTCCTGACAGGTATAATGTGTTTATTATATCCCTGCACCTAACCCTTTCTTTTGCATCTCTCCTGATGCAGATTATTTGTGTTTTGATATAAAAAAGGCAGCAAACATTAGCATGTCTGATTTTTTTTTTCAATTAGCTGATGCTTATGAATGATCCATCATCTGTGTGCCTCAGCCACTGTAGGAGCATAATCAGGGATGGGCATTATTGAGATACACGTAGCGGTGATAAATATCGATTGATACTTTTGAACTGGTATTGGTATTGCCTTAGCTACTAAATCACTGTATCATTATTTCAATGCTGCTGTGGCCTTTTCCTCAAAATGTTAAAAAAAAAGGGAATTGATACATCAATACATTTACAAAACCAATTTGAAATTAGAGTTGACAGTTATGAATTGTGCAAAGACCCATCATCACTTTATTTCTTATTTACAATAATTATTTATTGTTTAAAGTAATATTTATATGTCTGTCATATTGTTATATAGGTCCTGTTTGGTAGTTTTTCCAAAACAGGCCTGTCTCATCACAATTAAAGACCTGTTGTGGGCTTAAGCGCTCCTTATCCACAAATTTCTTAAATTCAGGCACAAACTTCTCGGCGGCAACTTTGTCAGCACTTGCAGCCTCGCCGTGCCTCACAACAGAATTAATTCCAGTTCTCTTCTTGAAATTCCCAAACCACCCCTTACTAGCTTTAAAATCTTCACTGGAGTCAGAGATAGTATCACAAATAAGATCACCATGGATCCGCCTAGCCTTCGCACAAATTATGCCCTCTGACATAAAATCACCAGCCATCTGCCTTTCGTTTATCCACTCCATCAACAATTTTTCCATTTCTTCCACTGCCGCAGGTCGCTTAAGTTGCTTTTTCACACCCATCGCCACATCAGCTCCCTTAATGACCTCCTTGTTCTTCAGTATGGTGGCTACTGTAGATTTCGCCATACAATACTCAGCTGCAAGATCGGTGATTCTTGCTCCTTTCTCGTATTTATCAATAATCTCCTTTTTCCATTCAATGGTCATCACTACATTCTCCCTTTTAGGCTTATTTTCACCACTAATAAGCCTCTTTGGTGCCATTGTAAGTTTCTAAATGAAAAACCACAGACAGAATGCAGGAGAATGTTGTTGCTCTCACGACCGCGGCGGGACAACTGGCGGCGGCGGGGAGGGAGAGGCCAGGAGCCTTTGTTTACAACCACGTGTGCGGACGTTCGAGTACCAGATATTTTTTCGAGTACCAAGTCGAACTTTTGCGTTCGAGTATCGAAAAGTTCGACTTCCAAGACGTTCGAGTATTGAGTCTTCACTGTAGTATCTGGAATACCACAAGGCCTACTGTGTTTCCTTAGTAGCAGTGCCATCCTTGAGTCATTATCAATAACATTCGTTCTTTGACACAAGACAACTAATTATTTTTTGTCGTAGATATCATGTGATGATTGAAGTATTTTTTTTGTGTACGATAGAAGCAAGTTTATACTTCTAACTATATTTAAGTTAACAGTGTACTTTTGGCTATGTTTTTGTCTCATCATAATTTTTTAACAGTTTAGGCACTGTAGTTGTTCAATGGTGAAATTGAATTAAGTTAATATTTCATGGTGATTTTGAGGTGTTTACATATTTTATTATGCTCCACATAGCACAGTGAGGCAGTGTGAGTGCAGAACAAGCTATCTGGGCCAAGCAGATTAAACTTTTCCAGCAAGTTGATTGACTGACACTTGGCCAGTCAAAATTGAAAAGCATGAGGGGGCGTGACCACCTGTAATATCTTGGTGAAACAGACTATACTCTAGCTCCTCGGGTGATTGTTCCAGGTCCAGTGTGTTCCTACTTCCTGCACCGGTGGGGGCCTCAGAATGCCATGAGGATAGGCAGCATCGTCATGACCGCCGGTCTCTATGTCTCAGCCTTCACCCCGTCCCTAGAGATCATGTTCTTTACGTACGGCATCATACTGGGTAAGGCCTTCTCGTGTGTGGGTGTGTGCTTGCATGTTTGGTGTGAGTTTACATATACTATACCCTCTCGAGTTTCGCGCTTGCTTCATTCTGAAGGTATGGCGCTAAACTCGAGGATCGCGAAACTCGAGGTATTGAAATCCATTTAAAAGCGCATATTGGTTCCGACCCGTGGAAAATAATTATTTTTTTCCGACTTTACTCCCTCGTTATCACAAGTTTTTCGACTTTACTCCCTTGTTATCTCAAAATACGTACCTTGTTAATAGGCAGAAAATGGGAAGTAAGAACAGTTCGTTTTTAAGCCGCAGTTGAAGGCGGCTGTCTTACAACTGGCTGGCAGTTCTGAATACATGCTTGTGATCCACGTGGTGTCGTCTGCTAAAGTAAGGGCGGTCGCTCGCGGTCACCCGTGGGACAGTTGGATAAACCTATATTTTTCTGCTAGTTTTCTGTGTTATGAAATAATGTGCTAACTCTTTTTGTTAAAAATCATGAAATCACAAATATCATGATTGACTTTTCAATGCCTATTGAACGTAAACTGCTGCCGCAAAATAGCTTGCAGAGAGGTTCAACTTGTTTACTGTCTCCATATTTCCCTCACCGCTCACAGAGATCACAAGCAGACAGACTAGAACAAAACCAGGCAAATTAATACTTTTAATGCTGTGTATTCTCACAGCACGCATGCGTGGTGGACAGCGGAATGACTAATTTCATCGGGGAGATATTTCTCGCAACACTGGCCAGTGTAGTGGACCTCCTCCTTCTTTTGACCTGTAACGCTTTGTATCGCCTCTTAGGCCCTCCTTCTCCACACTTTTATACTTCACAACATGCACTTAGAGCCGCTTTCACAGTCATTTTGTTAGTTTTGATAGTTACCAATGGCGGCAGTCGCCGCTATAGTATTTTCACATGAAACTGGCCGATCGGGTAGTGGCGGCTGCGGGGTTTGCCTAGCCCCACACTTACCAAACACTCTCAACATCTCTCGCTTCGTCTGCAGCCGCCACTACCCCATCGGCCAGTTTCACGTGAAATACTAAGCGGTGATTGCCGCGGCGCTGCCATTGGTAACGATCAAAACAAACAACATGACTGTGAAAGTGGGCCTTAGTTACTTAACAGTGTGCACTTATACACTTCACCCTGAACTTAGGTGTTTTTCTATCCTCTTCTTTCCCTGTTTTTGCTTTTCTATGCCCTTTTGCAATTTTTCACTATTGCTTTTCACCATTGTTGCCATGCATTACAGGTCTAAAGAAAAAGAAGAAAAAAAAAGGAAAACAACACCAGGAGATCTACAATTTTCAATGACTTGATAAAAAGATTTTTGGACTGTGGTTCCACAGCAAGGGGTGTTCTCTTATCTTGTTAATCAAGTAGTAAGCAAAGCAGCTCTGCTAGTCCATTTTACGAGTCTCTTGGTGGGCCATCTTCCACTGCTCCTCACTCTTCGGCCACTGCCGTCGTCTGTTTGTTTACATGCAGCCGTTCGGTACCCACGTATCCACGCTCGTACTCACAACCGTTTTCCATTCATAAGGACAACCAACAACTCGCTCCCGGTCGGGCATACGGGCAACCGCGGTTGTCCATGGCCCCAATGGTTGGACACTGCCTTTTAAGGCAGCACGCATGATGCCGACGGTAGATAAACGTGACCCGTACATGTTAAAGCAGCACGAAACTTGTGGCGGAAATGCGCGAAAGACGTGATGGTAAGAATTTAGGACTAAGCGCTAAACTCGAGGATCGCGAAACTCCAGAGGGTACTGTAGTTATATTTACCTTGTTGTTCTATACAGGGCCTGAGCTGCACTCATGTGGTTCTATCATTGTATCTATGTATATTTATCATCTTTTTTTCCATAGCATGTGGGATGAACTTTGTTTACACGGGACAGATCAGCACCCTGAACCTGTATTTCCACAAGTACCAAAACGTGGCCACTGCCGTCTCCATGGTGGGCATTGGCATGGGAACGTTTCTGGTGGTGAGTCATTGGTAGATTGGAAGAAGTCACTCATGCTCCATGGCTGTAAAAAAGATTATACACACACTGATGATCATTATCTTTTTTTCTTAATAGTAGTCCATGTGAAATGATAAATTGCTGAAAATATATATATATATATATATATATATATATATATATATATATATATATATATATATATATATATATATATATAAATATATATATATACAGTTGTCCCTCAAATAGTACAGTTTCGGTTTTTACGGATTGTCATGTAAGAGTTTTTTTAAGATTTTTAAATTTCCCGCTCGTCGCACCAAGTACCCATGGCGTGAGTGGCAACACTGTTGTACCAAAACACCTGCTGAAAACACCCCAAAGTGTTCGAGAAAGGTGTTCACCTTGCAGAAGAATTCAGATTTCGGAGAGGTTACGCTTTGGGATGAGTACGGACCAATCATGGACACGCTGGCTAACGGGCCAATCAGAGACCCTGGGGCTAACTGCGAGCAGTGCCTTCCCCCTACCAACACAACCCCTGGTGGGGTATTTGGCTAATGCCGTCATCTTGGCAAAATTTTGTAGCTCCGTTATGTAACATTGCACAATGTTGAGTGGCTAAAGGGTCCCTTGAACGAAGGGCTGGGGTGAGGAAAGCACATGAGGACAGAGGCAGGATTAAGGGAGGAAGGTAGGAGGCACAGGAACGCTGCTCTCTGCAGCAGGACATTTGAATAATATTTTCATTTATTTTTTTATGTAATTTTCGACATGACCAATTTAACTTACAACTTGCCTGCCCTCCCGAGCCCCATTGTAGCTTGAGGACTACCTGTGTATTATTTCATACTCTTCCTTGTATAAAGTTGTCACTAGTATATGATGTTTTGAGCCACAGATGCATCAATATGTCAATTTACTTCAAGTACTAATATACTATGAGGGGATGGCCAGCAGGCACTGACTTGCCTTGTTTTATTCTTTTACCACACTAGAGACAGATGCCAGTAAAAATAAAATAGGTATGATGCTGACATGGCCTTTTTTTTCAACAGATTGTGTATAAGATGACTGTCTTTTATTTCTGTTCATTCGTTCCCTTTCAGAACATGTGGACAGAATTCAACATCGCGAACTATGGGTGGCGCAATTCCCTCATCTGGAACGCTGGCCTCAGTCTACAGCTGTGTGTGTTTGGCTCACTCGTCTATCCCCTCCACTGGCCATGTGCCATCTCGGGTGCTCCTGAGGATGGCCCATCAGCCTCAAGATCTGCCTCTTCACATGCACTGCAGAGCCACTCGACGTAAGCACAGGTGACATTTTATGCATGAGAAGAAATATAACAAAATAATGAATAAGTTGAGGACATAGATAGGTAAAAAAATAAATAAGAGTAAACAACCAGAATATTCTATAGAAATTATTAAAAAATCATGTATCACTACAAATACATATAAAAGTATGTACAAGACTGTTGAGGAGGGTAAATGTAGGTTATTATGTTTTCTAAGGTCAATAATTGTTTGTTCAGGACTTTTCACTACAAGTTCTGCTTTAGAATATGTATACTAAAATGTTTAATGCACTATACTCTGTATTACATGAATTATTTCACTTCATTTAGGAAGCAGTTTTGCAGTACACTTCATAAAAAATAACATCCTACTTTACTTATTACAGAAGTATATCAACAATGAAAATGTCTGCAGAGGCCAGCTATGCCTGTAGCTTCATCAGCCTCCCGGAAACCTTGATGTGAGTCTGCTACCTCTGTCCCTCCCTCACTGTTATGTTTGCCCAGTTCCACTTTGCTTTATTATCCTGCTCCAGAAAAAGTGATAGCATGGGAAAGAAATCTTAGCCTTGATGTTAGTTCTCTTCCTCTCACTCTTATTAAAGTATGAACACATCTGACTCCCCCTCATCACCATGATCCTTATCAGCCTGTTCACTTTGCTTTACAATCTTGCAATAGCAAGACTGTGGTACAGTCACGAGCAGGAGTGATGTCGCACCTTACGTTGATTTTCGTTCACGAACTAGAATGTGGCAAGCTTTCAAATTCGTTTCAAGTCTTATGTTGAGGCACTTCCTATGACTGTTAATGCTCATTATATTTCCAAATCAACTAAATACACTTTAAAAAGAGAAACAACCATCAAATCACGTCGTTTTATAAGTAACGGACGAAGCTTTTTGACAAGCAGAATATCGTTCTCTCAGAAAGTAGACAACAGAAGTTCTTAGTTATCTTGAGATTACAAGTAAATAATAAATATTTTCCAAGATTATACTCAAATCACGAGAACAATGTAATTGAAATTAAATCATTTCTTATGCCGTAATTTTCACAAGCCTAGATAACGATAAAATAACATGCATTCACGAACACTTGCTTGACCATGAGTGGCGGCTGAATGCACACGGCACGATGGCTCTTCCTCGCAGGAAGGAGTCAACTGTCGATCAGCGACAAACCATTGTTGATTTGGCCAGTGATGACATGTCAACAAAGAAAATAGCTGGGATGATGAAGATTAGTAAAAGAAGAATCCAACGATGGAAAAGGAGGTATGAAGAGACTGAAAGTTTAGAAAATACAAGATGTGGAGGCCCTCATCACACCACCCGACAAGAAGGCGACTCCATCATTCACTTTGCCACCCAGAACCCTCTCATGACAGCAGCCAAGATATGGATATTTCTCTCTCTCTCTCTCTCTCTCTCTCTCTCTCTCTCTCTCTCTCTCTCTCTCTCTCTCTCTCTCTCTCTCTCTCTCTCTCTCTCTCTCTCTCTCTCTCTCTCTCTCTCTCTCTCTCTCTCTCTCTCTCTCTCTCTCTCTCTCTCTCTCTCTCTCTCTCTCTCTCTCTCTCTCTCTCTCTCTCTCAAATAAGCAGTCAGTGTCTCAAAATTAGTAGGCTACCCTCTCATGATTAATCTCCTGTTTCAGTTTTCGTTTTATTTCGATTCAAACACTCTCGGTCCCAGGAATTTCAGATAAGGGATTCTCAACCTGTATATTTTGGATAAGGCAAAACAAAGAGATAATATTCTTATTAAGTTTATATAACTACTTGTAGGCCTTTCCTTGTTCTTTCAGAATCGAAAAAAAGCTAGCTTAGGCCTCATCTTCCAAGAATTTATGCAATTTATAGCAGCACTTCTCTTCTTGCCTGTCATGTTATTTATCCTTCGCTAAGTAACATGACACACACGCTGCTACATGCGCCACCATTGGTCTGGTTACTAGGGATTGGCACGCCTGTCGATCCCCTCTTCACTATCTGGCAATAGTAGTAGCAGTTATTTTTTAACAAGAAACAATTTGTAAGGAGATAATCATTATTCATATTCTTTGTTGTTGAATTCTGGTGACTTGAGGAGCCTTAATATTTTGATCAATGCAGTAATTGTCTTTTTCTCACAAATATTCTTCTTTTTCCAGAGAGTCAACAAGGAAGGTGTTCACAGATGTTTGTTTCTGGCTGATCTCTGTGGCGTTCCTCTTTGCAGTGCTCTCAACTAGCTCCGTCCTCATCATATACAAAGATTTCATGAAGTCGAGAGGCTTGGGGGAGCATTACACCCTCATGCTTATTGGGTTCGGCATTGGCGATGTCTCTGGAAGGCTGAGCATGGGATTCATTCATACAAGCAGTGTTAGTTATAGCCCTATTCTAGCCACTTGATAGATAAATAAGTAAACAATAGATTGATATGCAGTGGCAGATCCAGCTCCAGGTGTAGGGGGGGGCTGATATACAAGATGTGTGCCATACCATACCATACCATACCATATATATATATATATATATATATATATATATATATATATATATATATATATATATATATATATATATATATATATATATATATATATATATACAGTAGAGCCCCATTTAGCGCGAGAATAAGGTGGACGAACGTGGTCGCGCTAACTGAATTCGTGCTAATTGAATAAAGTAACCAATATGAAAAAAAATATTTGGTGCACATGTGGGTCTGACTTTTGGGTTTGATAATTACTCAAAATAATCACTCACATTAAAAAAAGGCAACCCTACGATTGGCTGAGCTCTGAAAACATGCTTGTGATTTGCTGGGAGTCTGATGACGTCATCGCCGGCGCTCACACGGTCATCAGCCTTGCTGCCTTAAGGCAGTATCACACTGGCTGTTTTCTTCTAACTGTTGTGGATACTGGCAATGCCCGTGCACCCATCCAGGAGCGAGTTGTCGGTTCACCGTAACCTGGTGTCACGCTGAGCCCTTTTCTTCCCACCGCGTTGGCGGCAGCTTGGACAACCGGCAAATCCAAATTTTCCGGGTGTGCGTCACACACGGCCAAGGTCAGTTGCCCGTATCCACATCCACAATGTAAACAAAGCACTTGCCCTGTATCAACATGGCATCATCTGCTAAAGTAAGGGCTCTCGCAGCTTGTGACGCGCATCATGGCGGCTTGGCACAATTTTCAAAATTCAGTTGTGGTGGCTGCTCGCACTAACTGAGGCTTTCATGCTAATTAATTTTTTTTTTTGGTAGATGGTGGCTCGCACTAAGTGGGGCTATACTATATATATATATATATATATATATATATATATATATATATATATATATATATATATATATATATATATATATGCCTATTTGTAAAGTGTATTGACCTCAGACCTGCCCAGGTTGCCGAGTGCCCACGACGGCCATGAGGCGACAACTGACTGGCTGCTTGGCTGGGGCGCTGGGAGTACAGTACAGTAGGTGTGGGCAGGATCCGTTACTGGATTTGAATCCACCAAATCCATCTGGTGCTGCTTGGCTTCTTTTTTTATTACTATTATTATTATTATTTTTTACAAATACAAATATGATAATTAATGTTCGCGATTTCTTTTATTGGTATTGTATGTTTATTATTTCTTTTGATTATTATTATTATTAGTAGTAGTAGTAGTAGTAGTATTGTTATTATTATCATTATAATTAGTAGGCTAGTAGTAGTGTTCCCAGGAATGACACCCCCTGGATCTGCCATTGTTGATATGTAGGTCAGCAGGTAGACTGAGAGATAGATGGATAAATGTTGATAGATGGGTAGATAGACAGATAGATAAATTCATACATTCATTGATTGACTGATGGATGAATGGAGATAGATAGATACAGATAGATAGATACCACATCTTAGACAGACTCTGACTCTGATGCATCCACACTCATTTTTTGCTTTCATGGTACTTTATCATCCTTCCATCTGACTTTAGTGCCATTTGGTCTGCAGTGCCTGGCTCATATTATTCCCCCATTAACTCACTCCTTTACTCTCTGCTCCCCACGCAGATGTTTAACCCAGTGTGGTCATACAGCACCACCCTTTTCCTGACGGGGTTGGTGCTGATGTGCCACGTGCTGGTGTGGAGCGTCCCCAGCATGTACATCCTCGGTGCTTTCTTCGGCATGGTGTACGGGGCCCAGAACGTGCTTATCGCCATCACCCCAGTCAAGCTGTTCGGCAAGGAGAGGCTTGTCGTTGTGTTCGGCTACCTCTTGTTCTTCGGTGGGATTGGAGCACTTGTCGGCGCTCCAATAGCTGGTGAGGAAAAAAATATTGATAGATAAACAGATAAGAAAATAGATGGTTATAAAGACAGATAGATACATACATGCATACATAGAGATAGACTAAAAGATAGGTAGATAGATAGATAAACAGATAAACATAGATAAATAGGTAGGTAGAGCTAGATAGGTAGATGGAAAGAGGTAGACATAGACATAGATAGATAGATTTAGGTTAATAGATAGGTAAATGTTAAAAAAAGTGCTATATATTTATTTTTCATTATATATCATAAGAGGAGCAAATTAATAAATAGTACATGAAGACAGCAAAGAACATCCAGCTAATGTTACATCAGAATATATGAGTGTTGTTTATTTATCTTCCTGTTATCATCATCATCATTTGTTAGGCAAGGACATTCTTAAGGGGGTACGGTACACCTGAGGTCAACTAACTAAACTATCGGGTTTTGTGATGAAATTAAGTAGGCATCTATGTTGCCTACATATTGTACGAGCCAGAACAATGTATGTATACTTATATGTATACTCATAGGTATACATGTGTGTATACGTGTAACAACATTTAAAATTACACAGCACCATTAATACACAGCCAATCACTTTCATTTTTTAGCTGTGAATAATCTTTAGGTATGCCTAAAGCCCAATGGAAAATATTCTGAAAGTTGTCTATATAGAAAGGCATGATGGTATTTCTTTTATTATGTTTGTCCAACAAAGTGTTTTATTTTTTATTTTTATTTATTTATTTATTTATTTATTTTTTTTTTTTTTTTTTACTCCTATCTCCTTTACCCTATCAGCAATATCTAATCATAGATCCCTACCTACTTGTACAATCAACATTCCCTGCACTTTTCAAGCAAATCTAATTGATTTTACATTTTCTGTGATTAAAAAAGTGAAAAAAATTTAACCTCTAAACTCAGTCCATTTAAACCCGCTCCAGACATTTAAAATTTGTGCTACGAGGAAAACATTGCTCGGGGATTATTTCTAGATGGTATAAGAATGTTTTTAACCCAGTTTTGCAAAATGCTATATTTTGACCCCCCCCCCACAGGTGTTGCGTACCCCCTTAAACTCTGTATGTGTTAATGACACTCCCTATCATCACCATCATCATCATCATCACCACCACCATTTGTTGGGCCAGGACGTTCTCAACATGCAGTAAAGACACTCCCTTGAATAAGCCTTTTTATTTTTATTTATCATTGATATCATCAGCATAGTTTGGTATTCTTAACTCAACGTGCACTAAAGACACCTTAATTTGAATAAGCTTTTATTTATTTATTTATTAACTTTTTTTTACATCATCAGAATCCTCAGCATTATGTGTTAGGTCAGGGCAGTCTCACCTCAACATCTGGTGAAAACACTTCCTTGAATGTTCCAGGTGCTATCGTGGACAGGAGCGGCAGCTATGATGGGGTGCTCGGCCTGGCTCTGGCGTCCCTGCTGTTGGCGGGGGGGCTGATGATGCTGTGCGCCCTGAAGGACGCTGCCAACACCCGCACTGACCCTCACTAGCATGAAGGAGAGTGTGTGTGTGTGAAATCTTCAAGGATTTTTTTATGTGTATCATGCATGCCTTAAGTCTTTGTTGTGTTTTCTTTTTCAGAGGTGACTTGAATTTTTTTTTTTTTTTTTTTTTTTTTTTTTTTTTTTTCATACAAAAGGAAACATCATTGAGCTATTGAGAGAGAGAGAGAGAGAGAGAGAGAGAGACTTAGTTGTAGTAGTACAGGGCCTGAGCTACACTGGTGTAGTCCTGTCTCCATTTGTCAAGGTTTTCCTTAATTTTTTTACATTCTTTGCCTCCACCATTTCTTTTTATTTATTCCAAGTATATATATTTCTATGGGAAAACTACTTCTTTGTTTCATTAACCCCAGTGGGATTTTTATTAGGCACTGATCACTAAAGTTATTTTTTTCTGGACTAAATTACTACAATACAGTGCTCCCTCATTATTGACGGGGGTTAGGTTCCTGAAATACCAGTCAATACTTAAAACCGTCGATACTGAGTTTTGTCAAGTCATGTAGCCACCTGTTTATTTTTTCTATCCCACCAACCACTTATATGTTCTGAGCAACTTACTTGAAATATTTCTTAGATATAAATTCGTTTGGGAATAGAAACAACTTATACTGAAACAAAAATACTTTTATTGAATACCCAAGTATGATAAAAAAAACTGGTTGATGCGCGGTTCCATCTGGCCGTGGCGGCCGTGCCTTTCGATACCTCTTCCTAACTTGTGCCTACCCACACATTCAAAGTCATTGGTGGGGGGGTCTGTATGTGCTCCGCTCCTGGCTGTGACTCCCAGGAAGCAGCAGTTGCAGCAAGGTTTTGAGTCAGGAAAGTATGAGGCCAAACAAACTGAAGGTTCATTTTGAGTCTTATCACAGCCAACTGGTGGACAAAAGCTTGGACTACTTCAAGCCAAAAGAAGCTGCTCTGAAGGCCAGTCGCATTGATTCCACCGGTCAGTTCGCTCGTCAGAACAAAGCAGCGCTGGAGGCTTCATACAGAATTGCCCTAAAAAATTGCGCAGACCAAGAAGCCTCAAACCATTGGTGAAAATCTGATTAAGCCTTGCATTGTGGAAACAACGAAGGTGATACATGTAGAACAGCAGGCACACAAGTTGAGGGCAATTTCCCTTTTGAATGATACAGTCAAAAGTAGGATCTCAGACATGAATGAGGATATTCTCCTGCAAGTGGTGAGTGCTGTGAAGAGTATTCCTGTTTATTCCTTGCAACTGGATGAGTTGACATGTTGCCTCATGTTCCCAGCTTATTGTTTATGTTTGCTACCTTGACAAGGAAGGTATGAAGGATGAGTACTGGTACTCTGAGCCAGTGGCCACAACAACTCGTGGAGAAGATATTTTCAAAATCCTAGAAGCCTTTCTCCTTATTAAACATGGGCTGAGTTGGGAAGAACTTGTCGGTCTGTGTACAGATGGGGCTCCTTCCGTGATTCGTGAAGAATGTCGCTCCGCATGTCTCCTAAAAAAAAAAAAAAAAAAAAAAAAGTAAATGAGAAAAAAAGGAAGTATGAAAGAAAGGGAGAAGGGAACTGTGAAGCGAGTATAGAAGGAAGGAAGGGAGTGAGGAAGGATGTTTTACTTGTAACAATAATCAATCAGTAAAGAAGTAAGGGAGAGAGAGGATAAGGATTTAAGTAAGGAGGTAAAAGAGTAGTAAGGAAGTAATGAATAAAAAAAAAGGACTGAAACAGGAAAATAGCAAGAAGTGATGGAAAGGAGGAGGAGGAGGAGGAGGGATGGAGGAAAGGAGGGGGAAACGGAGGAAAAGGAGATAAAACATGCATCAAACGTACGGGAAGGAAGGGAAGGGAAGACAAGGGAGGTGTGAGGACAGGAAAAGGAAGGGAGAAAGAAAATGTATATGTCAGGGAATATTCTGCTGAAAGCAAGCCACTAGTCTAGATCTCTTCAGGGGACCCTAAAGAATTATAAAAATCAGGGTGGTAGTCTGGCAAACTGCTCTGGACGCCATTATGAGACATTACATGAAGCAATAGATTTGATGCAACTTTTCAACGAAGTTTGGGGGTAGGGGGAATATGAATGACTATAATTCTGTCAAGAAATGACTTAGACAGACATATGACCCATCTAAATTTTTGTTTTAATCCACTAGAGTCTAAATAGTTGGTATTTTCCTAGTCAGGCTGGCTGGGGAGAAACCTCAACAATTCTCAAGCCACCTGTGACATCAAGATCAAGAAGATTTACACAACAGTGCCAACACATGCCGGGCACTCGGGGCGGGCCAAGGGCGGGCGGTTCACGGCACGAAACGAAAAGGGAAGGATAACTGAAGGCTACTAAGGAAGGAAAGTCAAGGAATAAAGACGTCAGAGGTCTACAGAAGAAGTGAGTATAGTGCACTGATCCTCAACCAGGGGTAAATTTACCCCTTGGGGGTAAAAAAAATAAATGGTATGGGGTAAATAACTGCAATAATTGTATATGAATGAATATAATTTTTTTTTTGTGATATGAATGGCCTGTATAATTTTTCTCAAAGTATAATATATTTTGTGTAAAAGGTAAATAATAGATACGTTTTCCTATCTTCTAATTTTCAGTGCCTTTATGATGGCAATGATTTTTTTGTAAGGGCGTAAACGATGAAATAGATCAGGTAGAGGGGGTAAATTATGGAGGAAGGTTGAGAATCCCTGGTATAGTGTGTGTTGCCCCCAGAGGAAGAACCACCCGCCAAAGGCCAGCGCAAGGCACGTACACAGCAGCGTGTGCTGTGGCGACAGGGGCAAGACAGCAGTATGGGATATGTTAGGGAAACACCAGTAGCACAATGAATAAAATCCTGGAATGAACACAACTGATATGTAGGTGTACTGTGTAGTACTAGCGGAGCTGTCGCCAATGCAATGGCAGCTACTGATGTTCTTGCACAATTTAACTGATAAATATTGCCGTCTCCAATTTTTGTTGTATTTTTTTCGGTATAAGGATAATATTCACGACATGGTAGCCTGCTCTGGCGACGTTAATACATACAACATGCATTCTCTTTGGTCCCTGATTGCAGTGCAGTGACAAGTGACTACCGGAAAATAGAAGGGAGTTGGTAAATGTCCAGATTGGGACCCAACTCACACTGGTGGACGAGACTATTTTTTTCTGGTAGTTTTCGGTGTGCTATGAAATACTCGGCTAACTTTGTCGGAAATCATTAAATCACTAACAAAAACAAACTTTTCAAAGCGTGTTGAACACCTGCCACCGCAGCCGCAAAATAGCTCGCAGAGAGGTTCAACATGGACACCTGTGGGAAATTGAGGGTTTTGGGTGGGGAGCGTATTTAAACTACTCCAACTGAACTTTACATAACCTAACCAGGGGGGGATGTGCCCCCTGTGGACCACCATTGCTGGGCTGGCCATCAGGCCCCACCAGTGAAAAGGCCTAACGGCACAATAGGCCACAATGAAAAAAAAAAAAGAGTTTGGCAGTGTGTGTAAAAGAAGAAAGCTGAAAGTTAATGCTGAAAAAGTATGGTTAAGATATTTGAGAAGGAATGAGAGCAGACCATTGGTTTTACAAAGTTGTACAGAGTTAGATCAGAGAGCAAAACGAAGTGTAGGATATTGCTGAGGGAAAAGAAAATGGAGGATGTGACTGAGTTTAAATATTTGGTGATAGTGTATGGAAGGTGAAGTGAAGAAAAGAGCAGTGTAGGGCAGGCAGGTAGTAGGTGCATTGGATAGAGTTATGAAAAGGAGTGTGAGCATGGAGGTAAAGAGGGGAATAAGGAACAATATTATCCTGCAAACTCTCATATTCATTAGAGACGTGGACATGGAATGCAGCACAGCAATTGAGAATACGTTCAGTGGAAACGAGTTATATAAGAGGTGCATGTGGTGTTTCAGGGTGGGATGGAGAAAGTAATGAAATTGTGTATGAGAGGTTTGGTATGGGTGTGAAAGTGAAGGGAGTGGGTGAAGCGTGGTGCGCTGAGACGGTTTGGGCATGTGAGGAGAATAGGGAAGAATGAATCTATGAAGAGAGTGTATGAGGGAAGGTTTGTGGGAGGGAGGGGGTGTCAGGGGTAGACCACCTGTGAAGTGGATCATTAGGGTGAGTGAGTATTGGGGTGAAAGAGTTGGAAGTAGCAGGATTGAATGTGCTGGAAAGGAGTGCCAAAACAGGGATAAATGAAGGCACTTCTGTCACGGCCACCCCCCTGGAGGGAAGCTCCTGTGAGGGAGCAGGGCGTTAGAGATATAGAATAGATAGATAATTTGCATAGCTGGGGTCTAGTGGGTTAATGCAGTGGTAGGGAGATGCAACTAGAATTGTCAGGTATTCCCTATAATGGCTTCATTTTGTAAGAAATAGGGCAATGTGAGAAACACTTTCTCTTCTATATTTCGTACAAAATTAATCAAATTTAGTTTGTGAAATATTATAGTACTTTGCCTCACTGCTCTTTTTAGAGAAGCAAATGAGAGGTACATATTGCATATCCATCTTCACACAATTAGAAATGGCCTTGTTAGTCACTTCATCACACTGTTTTGCACCTTTACAGGCATGATTACTGCAGTAAGAAAAGGACTCCACCTAACAAGACTTGCTGGTGCAAGCCAGTCTTCCACCATCACTTCCATCACCACCACAAGTAGAGTCCTACACAGTCTAAGAGAGACCATTGTACCCCAACCCCTTTCCTCACCTCTGGCCTCAGTATGCACAAGGACAGGTACTCCACCATCTGAACACCATCACCACCATGAGACACTGTCACGGCTTTTCTCCACCACCTCCTCCACATGTGGATCATCACACCAGCCTGGCCGACTCAAGCGTTTCATCAAGAAAATGGGTTGGTTGGACCATTCCCAGAGTGTGAGTATGTTTTTGGTTGATTATATGTATATTTATTTCTCATTTTTATTCTATTTGAACAGGTAGCTTATCCTTGATTTTTGAGTTCTCTGGTGGTTGGCCAAATGTTAACCCTTTCACGCACCATGATGCGATTCGCATCAAAATGGAATCGTCTACATCTGAGCTTCGGACTCGAGTTGCATCCAAAAACTTTTAAGAATTCGCCAAAAATAAAGTATCTTTCAGAATCGCGTCAAAGATCCAAGCGCGACCTTTAAAATAAATTAATCGTCAACTCTCGTGCAGTTGGATTTGAAGTGATGATTGCCCATGGCTTTGTTGCTTTTCAGCCGTCCTTTTAAATTGTGTCTGGGGCCTGGTAAGCCTAGATTACAGTCATCAAAAAAATTTGGAGGAAAGATAGGAAAGAAGGAAAGGGAGGAGGAGTGATGATAATGAATGTGACAGCAAGTGTTTCTGTACATCTCAAGAGGATACAGGCTTATCAACAGTTTACTGGACTAGGAGGTGGCTGTGGGCTGGGACAGATATGTTAGTACCATAGCTGGGCGTTATCGCGATAAGTCATCGCGATACTTTATCGCTGATAACAAAATCGGGTTATCGACCATCCGCTACTTATTTAAATACATATCAGTATCTTCGTTACTTCTGTAACCAAACTAGTGATAATCGCTACTTTCTTCCGCCTCTCAGAAAAAAACGTTGTCTCCTCCCTACTGCGAATGCGTGGCCCGGGCGCCCGGTGTTGTATGAAAAACCTTCGGGGTATGAAATATCTTTGGTGAAGAGATTTCATACTTAGATCATTAACATTAAACACTAGGTTATTTTTTTATGTTAGACTCAAAAATCAATATATCAAAGAGTAAAATCATTTAACTTTGCCCCCAAAATTATTATTCACTGCCTCAAATTTGATATTCCATTTTCGTTTGTGAGCATGCCATGGTATTGAAGGCACCCGATGTTGTGTTATTTGGTGTCCCACCTTCAAAAGCTGGCGCTTTTGTTTATAAACACTGGTCTCTCGTGAACTGCGCATTTCTATAGGAGTGTCTCCAAACAATGGCAAAACGATTTATCCTGCACGAGCTTCCCACCTTTCGTGTTAGATAAATGAGGTTCTACTGCATCCGGTTTGGCTGACTCGAGGAGTTGCACGGCTAAATAGTGAACTGAACCCACCCATCAACCTCTTTGTGAGTGCAAGTGGTCTGTCAGCAGCAGGATATTTGAAATGTTGGCCCTGTTGTAAAATTTGAGCAGTTGTAAGTCGCATATGTTGTAATTCGAGGACTACCTGTGCAAACAGGTGCATGTAATTGTCCACTCCTTTTGGCATGTCATTTATATAGATCTGCATAATGCATGTTTAATCCTTTAAAATTTGAGTAGCTAATTAAATTACCAAGCAGATGATTAAAACAAACAAATTATACTTAACCTGTATTTCAATGCCACCTTGTCTTTCAGAAGCTGAAGCGCTCAGGGTTTCTGCTGTATGAGAGCGCCTGTGGCAATGCCCTCACCTCAGACTTCTTCCAAGGTTAGAGGCTGCAGCTTGAATAAAAGTAAACCTAGTGTTTTCAAGTTTATGTTAAATATATATCATTTTCACACAGTTTGTTCTTAACCCTTTCCTTGCTAAACGCTCACAGTGAGCACTAGCGTAACTTGCCGGTGGTGCTAAACGCTCGCTGCGAGCTCCAGTCGCACTCAAATTTCCCGCGTATGAGAGTGTTCCAACACTATTTCTCACCCCACAGCATTGCCAATTCAGTGGGGTTTTCCACGAAATTTGGTGGAAAGTCATATTAGCCTAGCGCGGAAAAGCGCAGAAAATCTACGGACGAGCAACGGTGGATGTTGTCGACCAATATAGCGACATTTTTGCATAGCTTCACCAAACACATGACTGATATTTTGACCAAATAGTTTTAAATTTTGCAGTTGGCAATACTGCCCTGCCAGCACCCCATCATCAAGAGATCTACTGTAGTACTGTACTCAGTTGTTGCCTTACGGCTGACCGTCGCGCACGTATAAATGTACGTCTTCACAGGCAACGCCCCCTGAACGTGCCTGTACGTTCGCAGGAAAGGATTACATTACCGAATCTTATAGATCTTGGCCTCCTCTTTCCAATGGTGTTTTTTTTTTTTTTTTTTTTTTTTTTTATAGCTGTGATGCATAGTTTTTGAGATACAGTGGTTAAAAGAGCGAGCACTAGCGTCACTTGCTGGAAGTGCTAAAAGCTTGCTGCGAGCGCCAGTCGCACTCGCAGCACAAAACACCTCCTGAACGTGCTTGTACATTTGCAGGAGAGGCTTACATAACCTAATCTTATAGATCTTGGCCTCCCCTTTCCAATGGTGTTTTTGTTTTGTAGCTGTGATGAATAGTTTTTAAGATACAGCAGTTAAAAGAGATCGCCTTCCCGCACTAGGGCGCCCGAGCGCGCCTGGGGGGATAGTCTCGTTGCGAGCACTTAGCAAGGAAAGGGTTAATCATATGTATTTATCACTTATGTGTCTCATCTGGGCCTCCCTTTGAAAAAAAATGGTTGTGTATCAGAGTATGACTTACTAAATAGTAATGATGGTGATTTGTTTCAGTGTGTGACTTGCCAGACACCTTCTACTCATTTTTTGTGGTGACTGAGATCCATGTATGGATGCTGATGGCACGACTCATGGCTGAGGGGGAGGAGGGAAGATTCACACGCAACGCCATGGTGGAGGCAATGTGGCAAGACTGTGAGCAGAGGTCTAAGAAGCTTGGGGTGAGTCTGTTACAGAGGGAATGTGTGCTTGCCTCTCACTTCTTCACATAACCTACCTAGCAAACCTCTCCGTGGTCTTGACTTTTCCCAGTTTAATTGGGGTTATCACATCTAACCAATTTTTCAACTGTTCTTAGTATTGTGGATCTCTTTCCTGAAGGTGATTTTTCTCATTCGTCACAAATGCAATCTCCTTATCTCCTTTTTTAGTCTCAACCCCTTTATGGATGGCGGTTTGGTTGGCTTAAAAGGCGAGTGTCTGCCGTGATAGTTTGGCAGCTCTGCGCCTTTTTTTAGATACACGAGGGTTCCCATCCTAGTATAGCTCCCAATGATATATACATGACCCCCTCTGAGTCCTCTACCATGCTGTCACCTTCCTTTTGTGGTAACCCAGCTTTGGGCGGAGAATGAGTTGCATGCTGAGTTTTAGACACATGGTGTCCCGCACTGGGGTTGGGAGGGGGGAAGATGAAGTGATAGTGGTCTTCGGTGGTCAAGGAGGGATAGTTTATTTATTTATTTATTTAATTTTTTAGTTTTTTTTTACATCCTGTCCTTTAACACCAAGTTCAGGTGATGACCAGTGAGGGTGAAGCAGACACAGGGAAGCAGCTGACGAGTTTTTTGTTGATACAGCGGAGCCAGGGAGAATGTTTTAACAACTCGACTGCTACGGCTGTACTGTCTCACCAAGTTTCCTATGTAGGCTGATGTAGGGATGTATCATACTCTAGTAAAACCTCATTTAACCGCCATTCTAAACTATGGCAGATATCTGGGGCTCGAATTCCCCCCCTTTTTTTTTTTACGTGCTGGCTGTAGCGCCTGTAGCCTTTCTTGAGGGGCCTTATGGATGGCCCCAGTCCATTAGTGGCAGAGGCTACATAGATAGAAATACCATATTTCCGGCCATATAAGACGCACTTTTTTCAAAACAGAAGATTAGAAAATTCACCCTGCATCTTAAACCCCGATAGTTAGGTTTTGGTAGACCTACTATGTGTTTCAGGGGCCTTGACCCAGCATTTTTCGCAAATATCTTCTAAAGAAGCAGCTTGAGCGTGTTGTATTTTGGCAGCATTGTTGACACCCTGCCCTGATTTTTGGCAATATAGTGCATTGTAAAATGTGAATGATTAAGGCACTTACTCTTGAGTTTATTGGCGAAGCCTGGCATGGCCATCTAGACATTCGACCAGGGGAAGCGCGACATTGCTGTGACGTCTTCCCCTTCCTCCCTCCCTCCTCCATCTCCTCTGCCCTCCCCCTTGCCACCCCCCATATCTCTCTCTCTCTCTCTCTCTCTCTCTCTCTCTCTCTCTCTCTCTCTCTCTCTCTCTCTCTCTCTCTGTGCTGCAGGTGAGTACAGTTCGGTAATATGCTGCCTGACCTTCAGTTTCACATAAAGTTGAAAACATCAATAACTGTGTATGTAGTAATAGTACTTTATAAATTTTTAATGATGATCTAGTCAAGTAACATGGGCATTGTAAAGTAGCATTTATAATTATAAAGAATATGTTTATCATTGGCGCAAGGCAATAGTCTTTTCTTCTTTGTAAACAAGAGCATGTGTTCCTCACCACATCATAGACCAGTGTGTTGTGGCCTTGTATTGAGACCTGCCATTCACCATTATTACTTGACCATTGGGTCTGTTATTCGGTAGGGTAGGATGTATTGACTTTATTATCAATTCTATAGTAGTTCTATTCTATTTGGGAGGTGGTGGCTGAGTGGTTGGTCCCGCATTTCGCCACGGGCTGGATGATATGAGTTTGTATCTGCCGTTACCAGCCAAGAATCGATAGTGCCACTATAAACACTTGCCTGTGCCATGATGGGCTTGGGCCAACCACCAGGCTCAACCAAAAAATAAATGTTTTAGCAATTCTCAGAACATTGGCAAAACGGTTTATCCAGCACAAGCTTCCTCCAGTTCATGCCAGATAAACGAATTTCTACTGTATTCTCATGCATCTCGCAACCTCTCCCCGGCCCACTGTGTGGCTTTCCCACCTCCCACTCTGATGAATTGGTGCCTGAGGGAAGACTGCCCTGTTTACACTGCAAATCTTCCTTCATGAGCTCTTGCTAAGAATAAGAAACTGGAGCGTTTACTAGTGCCCTGAAGCTTTTCACTGACATTTTTTCAAAGTGGAAACAGCACATGGAGAAGAACCACTGAGTGGCAGCGTATGCAAGGGAAAATGCAAATAACAGCTACGTGCCAACACTTTCAAGTTCATGGTCAAGTGCCGCTCCACCACAAGATCCCTCACCACCACCACAACCACCAAACCAATCATTGCATAAAGAAATATGGTTGAAAAGCATGAAAGTCAATTATACTGGATACTTTAAAGTGCAATTTGACACCAAAGTGACAGTAATAGAACACAAGTTTAGCTATGACAATGTCATCTACTTACAAGCATTTTCTGAACAAACATGAATTTAGAAAAAGGGTTGAAACACAGAGAGCAAAGAAGAACTACCACCCCAACCAAAGCCAAAAAGGGAAGAAAAGTAGATGACACTGTAAGCAATGAGTATAAACCAGGCGAGTTTTGAAGTTCAATCCTGGCAACAATGGATGACTTGGCACATCACAGTACCCTTACCTTAGAGTGATTGACACCTTTGAAAGGGGGGACCAGGTGCCAAATCATTAGTTTAATTCAATAATGTGTGATTAATGAACCATAAAGAATGAAACAATAACAGGTCTGGGACATTATAACTATTTGATTGCACTATGAAACGTAAACGGAAAAAAAATCTTTCATCGCCATTTACACAAAAACTAGGGGTATTAATACATAAAATGTATCTCCTCCTTTAGATTTTGCATGATTGTCATTGAAATTTAGGGCTAAAAACTTTTGATGTTAAAGAATAAAGTTAAATAAAAATTAACGATATAATTTATTTTTGCAAATAATTCCAGACTGCAAATTTTCTCATAATTTTTTTGCGACTTGATAAAAAGGTTTTGATAATTTGTTTTTACTATGTTAGGAAGATTATAAAGTGTTTTGTGTGCAATGACCAAAAAAATTGCTGCTAAAATGAGAGTAGATAGACTTCAGAATTTTTGAAAAAACATGAAAAGATTATGAAAAAGAAAACAATACACATTTCATTCAATATATGTGTCTGATGATCAGGGTATTATTTTTCATAACATATATAAAATTAAGACTTAGGCTAATTATAAAAAGTGTTGAATCCTCCCCTTGACACCACCTCCACCCACATTCTCCCTATCAGGCTGCCACACTCACAAAACAATAATATTAACACCTCCACCCACATTCTCCCCATCAGGCTGCCACACTCACAAAACAATAATATTAACACCTCCACCACTCATGGTCTCCCCTCAGGCTGCCACACTCACAAAACAATAATATTAACACCTCCACCACTCATGGTCTCCCCTCAGGCTGCCACACTCACAAAACAATAATATTAACACCACCACCACTCATGGTCTCCCCTCAGGCTGCCACACTCACAAAACAATAATATTAACACCACCACCACTCATGGTCTCCCCTCAGGCTGCCACACTCAGCGTTCGGCAGGAACAAATCCAGAATCTGGGATCATCGTTCCAGGCAGCATTGTTCAGTTATGACGAGGGCCTCATGACCAGCGACTGTGTGTTGGCTTCGGCTCTGTGGCGGCGACTCTTTGCCAGGCAATGTGACGACCCTGAGCGGCTAGAGTGTGTTATCCACTTCATCAGGAGGCAGGTGAGTGGTGGCGGTGGGAGATGGAAGTCATGGTGGTGTTGGTGGTGGTTAGTTGTGAGGCTAGAGCAGTGGCTCTCAATCTTTTTTCAGTGATGGCACTGAACTTATATAAACCCTTTTGTGGCACCCCTTTTTCACACGCACACCCTCCTCACATGAATAAACTTGTTATACACATTTGTACCTGTTTAAATTACTTTATAATTAATGAATTAAAATTATCCATACTCAAACCAAAATTAACATACAGTACAATACATGCCCAAACATAGAACTCATCAGTAGAATTAGATTAACTGAAGAGTTATAAATGCAGACTAACAAAAAGAAGAAAAAAGGCATGATTCAAAATTCATGATAATCTTGTGGCATCCCTAGGCATTGTCTTTGGCTCCCCAGGGTGCTGCGGCGCCCAGTTTGAGAACCTCTGGGCTAGAGTATTGAGGTAGACACCTGTCACTGAATTCTTAGCGCTCCCCAACCCACCCACACACATGCGAATACACACTTCTTTCTGGGCATTTGGTATGCTAAAAATTGTAAACAAGATCAAACACAAACATGTATTAAGGCATACATCCTCCTTTAGCTTTACTTTAATGTTTTTGACATAGATTTTGTCATTCAGATTTTGTAAAAATGAAAAGTTGTAAATTACTTCTAATGCCTCCCTGCTACCCCCCTCCCCCCATTCTTTCTACCACCCCCAGGGGGTAGTACTGCCCACTTTGGGAACCTTTGCTGTAGAGGGTCAAGCATACTGTGTTGGACATGAAATGCCCTGGACAAACACGCGTTAGAGTCGAGGCCTCTGCAATAACTAATATTCCCTTATAAACAGCTTCAAAGAAGGACGTAATTAGCACCTTTGTGTCTCCAACAGATGGCACTGCTAGACACAATGACTCGTGATGACCTACTGCTGGAGTGTAAGGTAGTTTGGGTACCACTCTTGGAACAAGACTCACCGTAGATTTTATGATGAGCGTCAAATACCTTACCTGCAGGAGCCAAACATCCTCGACACACCTTGTCGACCAAGAACGTAAGATTGTTATTATAAATAATTCTCCCTCTATTTATTTGTATATTTATTAGGTACATGTGACAAAAAGGTGAAGGTGAAGCTCATGCTTGATGGAGATTTGAATGTTGATATATTGCCACTTTAGCTCTACTGCCTCAAGTCTCTCATTTAAGGAATTTGAATACAGTTTTGCCTTTGCTGCTTAGCTTAGCAATCTTTCAGTACAAAAGGACAATATTGCAATGAGTAGATGTGTGTCAAAAGACCCTCCATCCTGGACAGGGTTTGACTCTTTGTTTTCCACCTTTTGCAAACACCACTTTTTTAGTATCATCAATATTATAATTGTTATATCATTAGTTTTGGCCCTTTTTTGTGAGGTCTCTAGCTCAAAAGCTTTTGAATTATATCTTTGCGTTGTCATATGAGCCCTAGTTAAGGAAAATTCAGTTAATCTTTTTATGTGTAGCCTACTCATGTATGCATGCTCACACTCAAGAAATGATAGAACTGCAGGAATATACTCCTTTTCTGCTGTTTATATATTTATTGCTTCCTCAAAGATCAGAAATCTTATTGTATGTGTTTTTGGAAAGTTGACCTCATGCAGCAACTGACCTCTCAGGGCAATGATATGTTCAGTTGAGAAGAATAGTCAACCACCAAATTAAATAGTAGTAGTAGTAGTAATAGTAGTGGTAGCAATAGTACAGGTTGAGAATCCCTTATCCGAAATTCCTGGAACTGAAGGTGTTGCAGATTTTGGATTTTTCAGATTTTGGAATATTTTTATTTGAATCTTGAATAGATGTGATGGCTATGCTAACAATTTGAGTCCCAAGGGAGAGGAGCTACACTGAAAATGTCTGCATATATTAGATGGATTTTAGTTACATAGTAGTAGTAGTAGTAAAATAGAAGTAGTAGTAGTAGTAGTTATAAAGTGGTTGTAGTAGTAGTATTGATAGTAGTAGTTGTAATAGTAGTAGTAGTAGTAGTAGCCATAGTAGTAGAAGTAGTAGTAGTAGCCACAATAGTAGTAGTAGTAGTAGTGCCAGAGAAAAGTAGTAGCTATGTTAAAGTGAAAGCCTTAAATTTAGAATTTAAGAATATTAAAAAAATATATATATTACACAAGTATGTGTGGCAGGTATATTTCATCTCTCATGTCCATCCAAGTATGAGCTTAGTGTATTGTTACTGACTGTAAAGTTTTTATCATTAAATTGTAAATAGCAGAGTTTGCCATGAAGTCTCATTGATCATCCAACTCCCTTGAGGGCGTGAGCCAGGAGTTACTCTTGGTGGTGCAATCAAAATCAACCAATCATCGTGAAATTGTGTCCACTTAATGGTATAATAATGAATATAGTACTTCTGACCAATATTCAACCTTCTACATTGAAAAATTATGACTATTAAAAGTATTAGAATTTTTTTTTAAATAGCAATTTTTTGAAACCTCAGTACTAATCATGTAATTTGATTTCATCTTTCTTGGACATGTTCTATAGTCTTGTCCCTACAATTTGGCTGTAGGAATTAATTCTATATTGATTAGCTGATTTTTGACAAGCACTTATTCTCCTAGACATTTTTTTTAACTCTGAAATGGAAAATTGAATTTCAGGAAATATTTTGCAAGCTTACAATAAAGATAGGATAAATTCCTCCAGCCATTATTTAGTTTAGGATATTATGTGCCCAAATTAAAATTTTCAGTAAAGAACGATCCTTAGTAACAGTAGATATCATTCAAAATACAGTTGTTCTTTAAAAAATCACTTTTGAGAAAACTTCCTAAAGTTGAGGCATAGGTATGCACAAACCAGGTAGAACCATGACAAAATTTGTTACTTTCATTTTGAAGAGGAAGCAATGAAGATTAAGTCCAGAACCACTGCAGTTGGTCAATAAATAATGAATGCATGGCCTATCAAGCATATGACTACAACTCTTTTTTTTTTTTTTCTTCTCATAAGCACATTATTATAGACTTAATATTGCTCATTGGGGTTATTTTGTGTGCCTTTTGATGTGCCAAGTTAAATATGAATATTTGATGAATATAAAATAAGTTAGGCCTTTTCCGGTATTATAAAAGCTCACCGCTGGGGCATTACAGAATTGACGTAAGTATTGTTTCATCAAGTGGGTGAGGTGCAAGCAGTGGTGAGTGAGCAGCAGGCGGCGGAGGGAGGTGGTTGGTCAGCTGTTGGCAGGGAAATTTCAGTCTTTCTCCACCTTGCAGCCAAAAGCATGTTCGCCTCTGGCGCCCCATTATAATTACCTCCTCTTCTTCTTAGACACCTAGGGCATCTTGAATGAGCATATTGTCCACAAGAAAAAGCATGAAAAGCTCACGAATCTGATCACACCACGATGATCAGCTGTGTGGGTGTTTACTAATAACACGTGGCTGGGTCCAGTGTTGCCAACTCAAAATTTAAAAATCCGCTAGGATGCATACCATAATAATATAACTTATCAAGAAGAATCGTGTAATTAACTGTGTCAAAGGCTTTGGAAAAAATCGTTAAAAACAGATAATACTGATAACCATTTGTCTAGGGATGAATAGATGTGAGAAGTTAACCCTAAAGCGACGATGGTAACGATTTCGTTACGTTTGAAATAAATGGATGGCATGTTAAGACCGTAGACCTTATCAACTCACCGCCGGGTGCTTCGGAATCGTCACGCTACTCAGTGACTACTGAGTGCTCCTGTCACTGGCAACGCAGTTTATATGTGTTATTTGGCATCAAGTTACTCTGTCAGAGAGTGGTGACACGTCGATGCGTGCATATGTGTGCTAGTTATTTCTTCCATTTCTCTCATTGAGAAGTATTTTGCTTCAATATATTTGTCGTAGTTGCCATATCTTTGGTGAAAATAAAGATATAAAAACAGTAAATCATTCGCATTTCTAAAGTTGCATTTAGGTTAGCTATTGAAGCGTAACTATTTCGTTAACTTCGGCTTTCGCAAGCAAAATTGCAAAATTGGATTCCGTTCGATTCTACGGGGCACATCACACTGTGGAGCGCAATGCCATGAGTCAGGATGATGACAGGATCTCAGGCAGTCAAATTATGATTTTTATGAGGATGTGAGTATACGGGCATGTTGAGCTGTGTCCTTGTGAGTATACGGGCGTGTTGAGCTGTGTCCTTGTGAGTATACGGGCGTGTTGAGCTGTGTCCTTGTGAGTATACGGGCGTGTTGAGCTGTGTCCTTGTGAGTATACGGGCATGTTGAGCTGTGTCCTTGTGAGTATACGGGCGTGTTGAGCTGTGTCCTTGTGAGTATACGGGCATGTTGAGCTGTGTCCTTGTGAGTATACAGGCGTGTTGAGCTGTGTCCTTGTGAGTATACGGGCGTGTTGAGCTGTGTCCTTGTGAGTATACAGGCGTGTTGAGCTGTGTCCTTGTGAGTATACGGGCGTGTTGAGCTGTGTCCTTGTGAGTATACAGGCGTGTTGAGCTGTGTCCTTGTGAGTATACGGGCGTGTTGAGCTGTGTCCTTGTGAGTATACAGGCGTGTTGAGCTGTGTCCTTGTGAGTATACGGGCGTGTTGAGCTGTGTCCTTGTGAGTATACGGGCGTGTTGAGCTGTGTCCTTGTGAGTATACGGGCGTGTTGAGCTGTGTCCTTGTGAGTATACGGGCGTGTTGAGCCGTGTCCTTGTGAGTATACGGGCGTGTTGAGCCGTGTCCTTGTGAGTATACGGGCGTGTTGAGCTGTGTCCTTGTGAGTATACGGGCGTGTTGAGCCGTGTCCTTGTGAGTATACGGGCATGTTGAGCCGTTTTTTTTTTTTTTTTTTTTTTTTTTTTTACGTCGTTGCCTGTTGCGCCGGTAGGCATCTTCCTGGTGGGGCCTGATGGTCGGCCCAAGGCTTCTTCCAGGTGGGGCCTGATGGTCGGCCCAGCCCGTTCTGGCGCAGGCGAGTGTTTATAGTGGCGCCATCTTGCATTGGCTCATGCTGCCCCCCGGAACTCGTTCTTGATTCGCTTGGACGGCTTCCTCTAGAGTCCGGGTTGATGGGTGGTCTTCAGGACAGCATGTGGGTAGTTTTAAGCCACTCGGCGGTGACTGAAAAATCCGAGTGGTAGCGCGGGGATTCGAACCCGCGTCGTCCATCACGCGGTGAATGTGGGCCCAGTACGCTACCAGTTCGGCCACCGCCTACCTACCTTGTGAGTATACGGGCATGTTGAGCCGTGTCCTTGTGAGTATACGAGCGTGTTGAGCTGTGTCCTTGTGAGTATACGGACGTGTTGAGCCATGTCCTTAATTGCGAGTATACGGGCGTGTTGGGCTGTGTCCTTGTGAGTATACGGGCATGTTGAGCCGTGTCCTTGTGAGTATACGAGCGTGTTGAGCTGTGTCCTTGTGAGTATACGGGCGTGTTGAGCCGTGTCCTTGTGAGTATACGGGTGTGTTGAGCCGTGTCCTTGTGAGTATACGGGCGTGTTGAGCCGTGTCCTTGTGAGTATACGGGCGTGTTGAGCCGTGTCCTTGTGAGTATACGGGCGTGTTGAGCCGTGTCCTTGTGAGTATACGGGCGTGTTGAGCCGTGTCCTTGTGAGTATACGGGTGTGTTGAGCCGTGTCCTTGTGAGTATACGGGCGTGTTGGGCCGTGTCCTTGTGAGTATACGGGCGTGTTGAGCCGTGTCCTTGTGAGTATACGGGTGTGTTGAGCCGTGTCCTTGTGAGTATACGGGCGTGTTGAGCTGTGTCCTTGTGAGTATACGGGCGTGTTGAGCCGTGTCCTTGTGAGTATACGGGTGTGTTGAGCCGTGTCCTTGTGAGTGTACGGGCGTGTTGGGCCGTGTCCTTGTGAGTATACGGGTGTGTTGAGCCGTGTCCTTATGAGTATATACGGGCGTGTTAGGCCGTGTCCTTGTGAATATACGGGCGTGTTGAGCCGTGTCCTTGTGAGTATACGGGTGTGTTGAGCCGTGTCCTTGTGAGTATATACGGGCGTGTTAGGCCGTGTCCTTGTGAGTATACGGGCGTGTTAGGCCGTGTCCTTGTGAGTATACGGGCGTGTTAGGCCGTGTCCTTGTGAGTATACGGGCGTGTTGAGCCGTGTCCTTGTGAGTATACGGGTGTGTTGAGCCGTGTCCTTGTGAGTATACGGGTGTGTTGAGCCGTGTCCTTGTGAGTATACGGGTGTGTTGAGCCGTGTCCTTGTGAGTATACGGGCATGTTGGGCCGTGTCCTTGTGAGTATACGGGTGTGTTGAGCCGTGTCCTTGTGAGTATATACGGGCGTGTTAGGCCGTGTCCTTGTGAGTATACGGGTGTGTTGAGCCGTGTCCTTGTGAGTATACGGGTGTGTTGAGCCGTGTCCTTGTGAGTATACGGGTGTGTTGAGCCGTGTCCTTGTGAGTATACGGGTGTGTTGAGCCGTGTCCTTGTGAGTATACGGGTGTGTTGAGCAGTGTCCTTGTGAGTATATACGGGCGTGTTAGGCCGTGTCCTTGTGAGTATACGGGTGTGTTGAGCCGTGTCCTTGTGAGTATACGGGCGTGTTGGGCCGTGTCCTTGTGAATATACGGGTGTGTTGAGCCGTGTCCTTGTGAGTATATACGGGCGTGTTAGGCCGTGTCCTTGTGAATATACGGGCGTGTTAGGCCGTGTCCTTGTGAATATACGGGCGTGTTGGGCCGTGTCGTTGTGAGTATATGGGCGTGCTGAGCCGTGTCCTTGTGAGTATACGGGCATGTTGAGCCGTGTCCCACAGTAAAGTATATAAGTGGGCACAGTGAAATAACTTATAAGAGTGTGTTGTAAGTTTATATAAGTGACGTGAAGTATCTGTACAGCCTATATATACCGTAAGTATGCAGAGTGGCATACGTATAGTGAAGCTAAATAGGCTATCCAAGTATATAAGTATGCACAGTGAATTAAGTAACTAAGAGTGCGTAGTGAAGTATATATAAATAAGTGTAAAGAAGAGTCAAGGATCAAAAGAAGAAGAAGAAGAAGATAAAAACGTAAACAAAATACTGAAGAAGAAGAAGAAGAAGAAGAAGACCTCACCACTCCAAGCCTCTCGTGTGTATACCAAGACCTTCGTGCAGAGGTCAGGTCAACTCGACAGCCTGTGGCCCCGACCCTGAAAGTACTACAACACTACAGCAACACAAGAACAACAGTCACTACCAACTTGCACGTCCGGGGCTTTAGTGGCCGAGACAGACAGACATAGGGAAAAACAGACAGACAGACGGAGGGAAAAACAGACAGACAGACGGAGGGAAAAACAGACAGACTAACAGAAAGAAACAAAGACAGGCAGAGAGAGAGAGAGAGAGACAGACAGACAGAAAGCGGGAGAGAAACAGAGAGAGAGAGAGAGAGAGAGAGAGAGAGAGAGAGAGAGAGAGAGAGAGAGAGAGAGAGAGAGAATAACTGTAAAACTAACAAGAACAACAATTCGACAGGCTCTATCCCCAACCCTGAAGATACAACAACACTTCAGAAACACTAGAATAACACCCACTAACAACTTGGACGGCCGGGGCTTTACTGGCCGTGACCTCATGGCTTGACCTGACCCCTAAAACACTGAAAAAGAAGAAGAAGAAGAAAGATGAGCAGCATTTATATCCAAGAACCGGCCTCCATTGGCAAGGTAACGCCCCTACCCTGCCTCCCCTCACACAAACCATTTCATAATATATATATATCAAAGCATTTGTGATCAGATTATGTATCATCTATTTTGGGGGGTTTATATCATGGCACAAATTTGGCCCTTCGCTGCTACCGGGTTAAAAGCATAATTGTCAAACTAACAAGCACACTTTCAAAACTACTTTCTGCATGTTCTCTTGGAAATGATAAATGTCAAACTAACAGGAATTCTTTCAAACTTCCTTTCCACAGGTTCTCCTGGTCACCACCGCCGGGGACTTTGACGTGGAGCTGTGGTCACGTGAGGCCCCCAAGGCTTGCCGGAACTTCGTGCAGCTGTGCCTGGAGGGTTACTATGATGGCACCATCTTCCACCGCGTCGTGCCGGGCTTCATCATCCAAGGGGGGGACCCGACAGGCACGGGCACTGGCGGAGAGTCTATCTACGGCAAGCCCTTCAAGGTGAGGCCTCAAGTTTAGCTCCATAGTCACTGTACACTAAATCAAATGTAGTTTTCTAATTCAGTAATCAATCTAACAGCCTGCTTCCTTCTTCTTATATTGTGCTGCAGTGTTACATCTCTTTCTGTCTTCGACCAATATTTTCATGCTGAATGCTCTTTTGAACTTGGTAACTGCATGCCTCCCCCCCTCCCGCAGCCACAATGCACACGACTTTCTGTTCTTGCTCATCCCTATTCTATTAAAATTCCCTATGCAAGAGTTAACCAGCACCCCTTCACCCCATCCACTGGTAAACTCTGGAACAGCCTTATACAGTGTTTTGTGTGTTTACATCTCCTTCTATCAGACCATGCCCTCCCTGCTTTCTAATGACACTATAAGCATATGCATAACACAGTGACCTCTCAACCTACTACTCTGCCCCTCAGGATGAGTTCCACACGCGGCTGCGGTTCGTGCGCCGTGGCCTGGTGGCGATGGCGAACGCCGGACCCAACGACAATGGCTCCCAGTTCTTCTTCACGCTGGGCCAGACTCCGGAGCTTCAGAACAAACACACCATCTTCGGCAAGATCACCGGGAACACCCTGTACAACCTCCCGCGCTTTGAGGAGGGAATTATTGATAAGGTAATGTTCGTGTTTAGCTATTTATATGTTTTTATCATCGTTATTTTTTTCATATATTAGAGGAAACAGTTCAAGGGTATCATGGGCACCTCTGCACCCATAACTGTTGTAAAAAAGAAGCTTCATAAATAGCATACTAAACAGGGAATTATTGATAAGGTACAGTTTTTGTTTATTTATTTATTTTTATTTATTTTTTATCATCTTTGTTTTTTATATAGTAGAGGAAGGAAACAGTTCAAAGACACACACAGAAAAGGCTTGCTAATCTCTCTGTTTCCCAGTTCTCAGGTTGTCATATAGTAAGGTACTGTTTTTATTAATTTATTTTTATTTATTTTCATCATCATTATTTTTTCTTATATATTAGAGGAAGGAAACAGTTCAGAGACACACACAGAAAAGTCTTCCTAATCTCTCTGTTTCCCAGTTCTCAGGTTGTCATATAGTTTGTACTGGTTTTATTTATCTATCTTTGTCATCATTATTTTCTTATATAGCAGAGGAAGGAAGCAATTCAAAGACACACACAGAAAAGTCTTGCTAATCTCTGTCTCCCAGTTCTCAGGTTGTCATATATTTTTTCAACTTCATACTCAAGCTGAAGGACAATTGCCAGCATGTAGCGGCGGGCGGGATGCGAACTAGGGTCCTCCAGGGCACTACGCCAACATGCTAACCACTCAGCCACCACCACCTCCCTTCCCAAGCCTTATACTTAACCCATCCACTGCACTTGGCACTGATTTGGCCTTCACTTCACACAGAGTTGATTGGATGGCATTATGGGATGTCTTAAAGATATATGGTATGGGAGGAAAACTGATTAGGCTAATGCAGTAAAGTTTTTCTATGAGGATGCATCTGCATCTGTCAAAATTAGTGGAGAAACAAGTGAACATTTTGAAATAAAAGTGGGCTTGAGGCAGGGGTGTGTCATGTCACCATGGTTGTTCAATATTTATATGGATGGACTTATGAGAGAAATGAAGGGCAAAGTTGAGGAAGTTGGAGTAAAAATGTACGCTGAGGGAAGGAAGTGGGTGCTGAATTCAATCTTATTTGCTGATGACACAGTGCTCATTGCAGAAAATGAAAGTGACTTACAAAATTTGGTCAGTGTTTTTGATAGTGTACATAAAAGGAGAAAGCTGAAAGTAAATGTCAACAAAAGTAAAGTGATGGTTTGTGAGCAGAGTAGAAGTAAGGTTGTGGATTTTGTATGCCCATATAGAGTGAGAATTGAATGTGAAAAAGAATGCAAAATAATTTTGAATGGTGAAAAAATGGAGGAAGTTAATGAGTTTAAGTACCTTGGATCAGTTATGTGTAAGCATGGTGGTACAGAAGGAGAGACAAGAGAAAGGGCATTGCAAGGAAGAAGGGTGGTAGGGTCTTTGGGACGTATCATGAATGGCAGAAGTGTGAGCATGGAGGTAAAGAGGGATTTGAGAAATACAGTAATAGTACCAACCCTCACATATGCAAGTGAAACATGGGCCTGGAATGAAAGTCAGAGTTCTAGAGTGCAGGCAGTGGAAATGAGTTATTTGAGGAGTGCATGTGATGTGAGTAGAATGGATGGAATGAGTAATGAAAGTGTCTATGAGTGTTTTGGAATGTGTCACGTGGGTGAAGGAAAGAAGTGTGGAGTGGTGGAAGAAGTGAAGTGACAGACTTTAAAGTGGTTTGGCCACATGGAGCAAATGGAGGAGAGTAAGATGACCAGGAGGGTGTATGTGAGTGAGATAGAGGGAGGGAATGTTAAGGGATGACCTCCAGTGAAATGGAGGGATAGGGTGCAGGAGTATGTCAGGGAGAGGGGGGAAAGATCCTTGAGAAACTTTGAGCAGGCAAGGAGGGAATGTCTGGATAGAGAAAGATGGAAACTCTTCTGCCGTGGCCATCCCCTGGTGGGAGCTCCTAGGAGCAGGCGTCAAAGATGAATGAATGAATGAATGATAGCCTGGTAACATATAGTCCCAGGTCTTTCTCTG
Organism: Eriocheir sinensis; assembly: GCF_024679095.1. Classification (NCBI taxonomy): domain Eukaryota; kingdom Metazoa; phylum Arthropoda; class Malacostraca; order Decapoda; family Varunidae; genus Eriocheir; species Eriocheir sinensis. Next base: position 3,767,212 of record NC_066563.1, read on the forward strand.
CCTCTGTGGTTGATAGTGGAGTGTTTCCCATGTGGTATTGGTATGCTGGATATCCCCTTCCAAGGTGCATGACTTTACATTTTTCTTCATTGAATTCTAGCAGCCACTTTTTGTTCCATTCCTGTTGCTTGGTGAGATCTTCTTGTAGGAAATCTGCAATCAAGGGGTTAAGAGTAAAATATTATACAGACACATGCTTATACCTAACCACTCAGCCACCACTTCTCCCTTCCCCAAGCCTTATACTCAGTACAAGATAGTTATACATACTTACACATGCCTCTACCTAATACAAGAACTGTAAACTTAAGCATCAAAATCTCCATCCACTGTTGTCAGGACGAGAGGCCGGAGTACCCCCACAAGATCCTCAAGACAGAAGTGCTGAGCAACCCCTTCCCAGACATTGTACCCAGGCTCAAGATAGAGAACGAGGTGCCGGAGGAGGATAGGAAGAAGAAGAAGAAGAAAAAGGGAACAAAGTGGGTAGCATTTTGACATTACGTACATTGTTAATCTGTAGATGGAAATAGTAAGGAGGAGGAGAGGAAGAAGAAGAAGAAAAAAGGAACAAAGTGGGTAGTGTTCTAACATTGCGTACTTTGTTGAGCTGTAGAAGGATATAGTAAGAGTAGATAATAAGAGAGGCATCGCATACCCTTGTAAATATGTCTTCTAGTAAACAACGATGCATAATTCTTTGTCCTCAAGAAGCACAGTAATAAAGAGATAATTGGTAATGCAGTAGACATACCCTTGTAGATATGTCTTCTAGTAAACAGTGATGCATAACCCTTTGCCCTCAAGAAACACAGTAATAAAGAGATAATGGCTAATGTAGGAGATGTACCCTTGTAAATATGTCTCAAGTGAACGAAGATGTATAACCGTTCGTCCTCCCCCTCCAGGAACTTCAAACTCCTGTCCTTTGGCGATGAAGCAGAAGAGGAGGAGGAGGAGGTTCTGGCGGCCACCAAGAACTTTTCAACCAAAGGGAACTCCGCCCACGACATTGCCATGGACCCAACACTCTCTGCCAGCACCGGCAAGGCCCTTAACAACGGCACTGACTCTCTCGACAGGTTGGTTGATGGTGCCAGGGTGCTTCTTGAGCCTGTTAGGTTAAGTTAGGTTAGGATAGGTTATATTAGGCTAGGATAGGTTAGATTAGGTTAGGATAGGTTAGGTTAGATTAAATTAGGTTAGGTTAGATTAGGTTAGGATAGGTTATATTAGGCTAGGATAGGTTAGATTAGGTTAGGATAGGTTAGGTTAGATTAAATTAGGTTAGGTTAGATTAGGTTAGGATAGGTTATATTAGGCTAGGATAGGTTAGGTTAGGATAGGTTAGGTTAGATTAGATTAGGTTAGGTTAGATTAGGTTAGGATAGGTTATATTAGGCTAGGATAGGTTAGATTAGGTTAGGTTAGGATAGGTTAGATAAGGCTAGGATAGGTTAGGATAAGTTAGATTAGGTTAGATTTGGTTAGGATAGGTTAGATTAGGTTAGATTTGGTTAGGTTAGGTTAGATTAGGTTAAGATAAGTTGTTAGATAAGGTTAGGATAGGTTAGGTTGAAAGGGGGTGGTCAGTGAAGTTGTCTAAAGAGTGCCACAAAATTAGTGTTGAATTATACAATCAATGAAAAAAAAAGTCTTGGGTCAAATATGAGGCATTAAATTACACAGTCATACAGTCTTAGTATTTTCATGGGTAGTGTTATGAGCCTAGTGATAGTTTAACAAAGCTTTGGTAGAGGTCATGTTAGCATTTCCATGGGTAGTGTTATGAGGATTGCAAGGAAGAAGGGTGGTAGGGTCTCTGGGACGTATCATGAATGGCAGAAGTGTGAGCATGGAGGTAAAGAGGGATTTGAGAAATACAATAATAGTACCAACCCTCACATATGCAAGTGAAACATGGGCCTGGAATGAAAGTCAGAGGTCTAGGGTGCAGGCAGTGGAAATAAGTTATTTGAGGAGTGCTTGTGGTGTGAGTAGAATGGATGGAATGAGTAATGAAAGTGTATGAGCGTTTTGGAATGCATCACGGGGGTGAAGGGAAGAAGTGTAGAGTGGTGGAAGAAGTGAAGCGACAGACTTTAAAGTAGTTTGGCCACATAGAGCGAATGGAGGAGAGTAAGATGATCAGAAGGGTGTATGTGAGTGAGATAGAGGGAGGGAATGTTAGAGGACAACCTCCAGTGAAATGGAGAGATAGGGTGCAGGAGTACGTTAGGGAGAGGGGGGAAAGATTCCTGAGAAACTTTGAGCAGGCAAGGAGGGAATGTCTGGATAGAGAAAGATGGAAACTCTTCTGCCGTGGCCATCCCCTGGTGGGAGCTCCCAGGAGCAGGCGTCGATGAAATGATGATGATGATGATGCTTTATGAGCCCAGTGATAGTATAACAAGGCTTTGGTAGAGGATATGTTAGTGTTTCCATGGGCAGTTTTATGAGCCTAGTGATAATTTGGCAAGACTTATACAACACTAATAGGAGAAAATACCCATGTAAACCCTGCTAATCTTCTCTGTGGCCTTGGGAAATGGTTGTTGTGGGAGCCTGATGTGTTTAAGTATATTGAACTTACTTAAACTCGTTGCTTTGCAGGATAAAGAGGAAACTACGTCGGGAGGATTCAACAGAAGGAGAGAAGATTGAGAGCTTGGAAGTGACTGCTGGGATGGAGGAAAACACCAACGAGGAGGAGGAAGAGGAGGAGGAGGAGGAGGAGAAGGAGAAGGAGAAGGTGAAGAAGGAAGAAGAGGTGCCTGCTTACAGATCAATCTTGGATGAAGAGAAGAGGGCAAAGGATGAAAAAATGTGAGTGAGGCTACTTGGTTTGTGTTTCAACCCGTCCGCTGCGATTGGCACGGATTTATCCTTCAGTGGTAGCATGGTAGCATACTCCCAGGTCTTTCTCTGCCTCTGTGGTGGATAGTGGAGTGTTTCCCATGTGGTATTGGTATGCTGGATTTCCCCTCCCAAGGTGCATGACTTTACATTTTTCTTCATTGAATTGTAGCAGACACTTTTTGTTTCAGTCCTGTAGCTTGGTGAGGTCTTCTTGCAGGAAATCTGCAGTCAAGGGGTTAACAAGATATAATGAACATAAAACAACATCAGTGCTTTTAAAAATATGCTAAAAGTCACTGTTACAAGCACTTTTTATTTTTTTTTTTTTATTTTTTTTGTGAATAGTCACACAGTTAAATCATTAGTTCGTAGCTTTTACCGTGGGCCATTAGCACGCATCTCTGAATCTCGCCCCAGCACGTGTGAACACAGTCACCCAACCGCTAGTTTCTCAAGAATTTTGTACAGAGATTAAAAATCGGCTGCATTTCACGGAAAACTCATCAAAATTCTAGTTAGAAACTCAGTCACCAGCATATCAGTTATTTTCTCGTGAGGTCGGTAAGCTATGGTTACAAGAAGAAGAGCGTATCAGCTTATCGGTTTAGTAGCTATCCGTGTGTTTATTCCAGTTCCACAATGAGTTCCACAAAGCTAGATAAGCTTGGAGTAACCAGGTTGAGCAGGTCATGGACTTGATTCCAAGCGTAGCCACTGCCTCATCGTGTCTGGGTCCTCATTGCTAAGTTCTTGTAGCATTTAACCCTTTCCATCCGTGACGCAGACGTCGGCGTCACCGTATGGAAAGGGTCAAGAGGAAATGGAAGAGGATTAATCCTCTTCTAAACCTCTCAATCCTCCTCTAAATTCCTTTTAATCTTCTTCCATTTCCTCTTAAGAGGTTTAGAAGAGGATTAAGAGGAAATGGAATAAGATTAAGAGGTTTAGAAGAGGACTAACCCTTTCCATACGGTGACGCCGACGTTGGCGTCGCCGGAGTGAAAGGGTTAACAGTAGCAAGCTGTAACACACTCTCCCTTTGTCTCCGAGCTAGCCACTCACAAACCACCAAATGCTTTCTTTTCATTATTTTTCTTTTTCCTCAGAAAACACCTCAAAGCAAACTCTGCAACATCTGAATCCATTGTTTGTTTTGCTTTTCAGCTGATATATCCCAGAATGCAACAGTCCTCTGTGTGACCAAACTTGAGGATTAATTTGAGGCAGAAAACTGTTGGGAGATAATTTCAGGGGGAAATTCCTGAAAAACTAGCTTGTGTGACAGTGCCTTTAAACTGCTGGTGTCACACTGGGCCTTTTTCATCCAACCACATTGGCGATAGGGGCGACCAGCAACTCCAACTTTTCCGGGTGTGCGTCACACATGGCCAAGGTCGGTTGTCCGTATTCACAACGTAAACAAAGCAGCCGCCCTGTACTATCTATTAAATAATAAACAAAGCAGCGCTGCCAGTCTACTTTACAAGTTTCATGGCATGCCATCTTCCACTGCTCCTCACTCCTCAGCCACTGCCGTCATCATTTTGTTTACATATATACAGCCACGCGGTTGCTCGTACCCCCAACCATTTTCCATCCGTACAAACAACCAACAACTCGCTCCCGGTTGGGCGGATGGGCCCCGGTTGCCAGTAGCCCCAACGGTTGGAGGAAAACGGCCAGTGTGACACTACCTTGAGGAATTGCGTGTGACTCCGATGGTAGGTAAACATGACTCATACATGTCACAGCATGTCGGGGCAGTAATACATGAAAGTCGGGATGGTAAGAATTTAGAATTGAGCGTGAAACTCGAGGATCGCGAAACTCTGGAGGGTACTGTATTTCCTCTCATAAATCTCATTAATAATTATAATAATAATAATGGTAATGATCTCTACCCTTATCAAGACAGCTTTCCATTTTTCCACTCAATTTTCCATTAGTTTATTAGTTGCCACAAATTTTCACACCCTGCCCTTGCATTCATTTATTTTTACCTTTCATTCATTAAGTTTGGGAATAAGAAAAAATTGTCAGCAGCCTTGTCCACATTCTCCTTCACTGTCCTTACGTAGATCAAATATAAAAATAATCAAAGTTACAGTATAGTTGCATCTTTTTGTTGTATTAAGTCATGGAACATCTCATTAGCAGGCTTGTCCTTTCACTCACTCCACTGTCTTCTTCCTGCAGGGCCGAGATGAGAGCCGAGATCAAGCAGCTGAAGCAGGACCTCACGGGCAAGAAATTGAAGGCCGAAAAGGAGCTGAAGGAGGAGGAGGAGGAGGAGGAGAAGGACGCCCAGAGCCTCAAGGAATACAAGAAAGAGAGACAAAAGTGAGTAACACAAAAAAAGATATCCTGTGCCACAAAAAGATATCCCATGCCACAAAAAGATATCCTGTGCCACAAAAATATCCTATGCCACAAAAAGATATCCTATGCCACAAAAAGATATCCTGTGCCACAAAAAGATATCCTGTGCCACAAAAAGATATCCTATGCCACAAAAAGATATCCTATGCCACAAAAAGATATCCTGTGCCACAAAAAGATATCCTATGCCACAAAAAGATATCCTGTGCCACAAAAAGATATCCTGTGCCACAAAAAGATATCCTATGCCACAAAAAGATATCCTATGCCACAAAAAGATATCCTGTGCCACAAAAAGATATCTTGTTTCTCTTCTTTCTACAGGTTTGATTAGGTAAAGAAATTCCTACCACACGGAATCCTTCTCTAGTTTCTGTTTCCTCACTCTCCTTATTATCATTCGCTTATCTTGTGTCACTCATCATCTTTGTCTTTTATCTTCATCTATATCCTTTTCTCCCCTTCCTGTTGATACGAGAAAGCCAGGAAACACCACAAAATACTCAGTTTCTCCAAGTTTTGTTTGTTTTTCACTCTCCACATGATCATTCACCTATCTTCAGTTCATCTTCAGTCTTCACTTCATCTATATCCTTTTCTCCCCTTCCTATAGATACGAGAAAGCCAGGAAACACCACAAAATACTCAGTTTCTCCAAGTTTCGTCTGTTTTTTCACTCCACATGATCTTTCACTCATCTTTACTTCATCTATACCCTTTTCTCCCTCCTATAGATACAAGAAACCCAAGAAACACTGCAAAATATACTGTTTCTCCAATTTCATTTCTGCTTACTCATTTTTTGCTTGTTTCCTCACTCTCTTTACGATCATTCACTTCTCTTCATCTATACCCCTTTTTTCTCCCTCCTATAGGTACGAGGAAGCCAAGAAACACCTACCACACAAAGGAGCTTCCCGAGAGGACCAAACCCTGGCCCTCCTGCAGCGCTTCCAGGCCAAAATGAGCAAGGTTGTTTATCATGACTCCGGCAGCGAGGGAGAGGACGGAGGAGGAGGGGACAAGGAGGAGGAGGGGGGAGAGGACAAGTCAGAAGGTGCTGCTGATGATGACGACGATGATGATGACACTGCTGGCTGGTGAGTTACTGTGTGTCTCTAGAGGGAAGTTTATTTTTTGCAGTTATTTTTATTTATTATTATTATTATTATCATTATTATTATTATTATTATTTTTATTATTATTTTATTTATTTATTTATTTATTATTATTTTTTTTTTTTTAAACAGCAAGGGAGACGGCTCAAGGGCAAATAAAGGCAACGAAATAGGAAAGGAATATCAATAGTTAGCTTTAAATGTTTGGCTTTTTTATTTTTTTTATTTATTTATTTATTTATTTATTTATTTTTTGACATGTAAGGAGTTTAATATTCTTTTTTTATTTATATTGTCAATAGTTTTGTAATGGTAAGGTAATCTGTTATATGGTAATCAATTTTTTTATTTTTTTATTTTATTTTTTTTTCATTTATTTATTTTTATTATTATTATTATTATTATTTATTTATTTATTTATTTATTTTTTGTATGTGTGTGTGTCTATGTCAAGAGTTTTGTAATGGTAAGGTAATCTGTTTATTTGTTGATGGATTTATTTATTAACTCACTATTTCTCACCCAACTACTGTCATTCTCTACTACTACTATTACTACTACTACAAGAACTATCACCCTCATAAACCTACTATTCCTCACCCCACAACCCTTACTACTGCAAGCTTTTTTTCTATTTGTCTTTTTTAGCTACTTTCTTTACCATAAAAAAAATAATTATAATTACTAACTGAGCATCTCCTCCAGGATGAAGCACAAGTTCTTCTTCGGCTCGGCGGATGTGGTGCTCGCCAAGGACGCCAGCACCAAGGATGACCACTGGTACGATGTGAGTGACCCGCGCAACGCCATCAACAAGCGACGGAGGGATGACATCTCGCGGCCATCCAAGAGGCACCACAAATGAGGAGACTGCCGAGAGAGGTGTAGCCAGAGACGTTAGTTACTGACGGAAGCTGTCGCCCCTCAAGTCAAGGTACATAGGAGCCTAATACAAAGGGAGTGAGGAGCAGGAAGGTGATTGCTGGAAGGTAGTTTTTGGACTGAGATAAAATGTAAACTACCAGCTGATGTGTGTGTGATAAGGCATTGCGGATTTGCCTTTCGATGTAGGGTCAAAAGTGCAAAAAGGGAGAGATGATGGGCTGTAGCTGGGAGTTTTAAATAAGAGTTAATATTTAAGAGACAGAAAGAGGAGAGAAAATGTAACCTATCAACTGATGTGTGTGTGACAAGGCATTGCGGATTTGCCTTTCGATGTATGGTAAAAAGTGCGGAAAGGGAGAGATGATGGGCTGTAGCTGGGAGGTTTAATTAGGAGTTAATATTTAAGAGACAGAAAGAGGAGAGAAAATGTAACCTACCAGCTGATGTGTGCATATTTACCTCTCAATGTAGGGTAACAAGTGCCAATTATAAAAGGAACAGATGGTGGGCTGTAGCACCGCTGATGGTAATAGAAATCTGATGACTAATAGCACTGAAACCCATGAACAGAATAGCAACTAGGATTGAGATGAAGGAAAATAATTAAGATGTGGAGCGTTGAGCCTCAAGTTGCTGCAGATGCTTGTAGGGGCATTAAAAAGCAGGGAGGGCATGGTTTTACAGAAGAGGAAAAGAAGCAGTCACACAAACCACTGTAGCGCAAAGGTATTAATTTGCTAGCATGAATTTACAGTCACATTAGCCATTTCGTCAATCTTGCATCATCAAATAAGGATAAATCAACTTGCAGCATCTCAAAGGTATACTAAAGAAATGCAAGAGATGAATAAAGATAAATAAATTACAATATATAAAGCCATGTAATCTTACCTCCAGCATCTCAAAGGTAAACCAGATGAAGTAAAGAGAGACCAATAAATAAATAAAGATAAATTAATGAGTAGCTGGCCAATAAAATCAATAAAGGAAAATAAATAGTGGCTCAACAGTAAAAGCTACAAGGAAAAATAAAAAAATAGCTAACCAATAAAATAATTCCAACTCTTTACTAGAAAAATAAACAAATAAAGATAAAAAAGAGGAGTAGATGACCAACAAAATTACAAAAGGAAAATGAATCTTAGCTCACCAACAAAAGCTTTAAGAAAAAAAGAAAAAAATAGCTCACTAATAAAATCATTCGAACTCTTTACTAGTCAGACAGCAAGTTAAGCCTTTTATAATCACTCTTCTTGGTTCTTAGGTGTTTACTCAAGCCAAGAGAGACACGGGGAAACAGCAGCATTTTATTAAGAAGCTGCAATAGGAGGTTCTTGATTCCAGCTTGTATGATCTGTATCGCAATATTTTTAAGTTTTAAGTTAAGCGACGATGCACTGGTTTTGTTTTGCTCAATTTCACGTGTTTGTTGAAATGAATGCTGTGAGGGTAGGGGAAAAAATATATATGGGTTCAGGTTTTGCAGAGAAATGAAAGAAAGAAAGAAAGAAAAGAAGGAAAAGAAAGTGTAACGAAAAGAGTGAATGAGAGAGTAGAGAAAAAAAGAAAGAAAGAAAGGAAAGAAGGAAAAGAAAGTATAACAAAAAGAGAGAAAAAATACGTAGTTTGGGTATTGCATATAAATGAAGAAAGAAAGAAAGAAAGAAAGGAAGGAAGGAAGGAAGGAAGGAAAAGAAAGTAACAAAATGAGAGAAAAAAATGTAGTTTGGGAATTGCATATAAATGAAGAAAGAAAGGAAGGAAGGAAGGAAAAGAAAGTGTAACAAAAAGAGAGAAAAAAATAGTTTGGGTATTGCATATAAATGAAGAAAGAAAGAAAGAGAAGAAGGAAAAGAAAGTGTAACAAAAAGAGAGAAAAAAATAGTTTTGGTATTGCATATAAATGAAGAAAGAAAGAGAAGAAGGAAAAGAAAGTGTAACAAAAAGGAGAGAATATGAGAGTAGAGAAAAAATCTGAGTTCAAGTATTGTAAATAAATGAATGAAGAAATAAAGAAAGAAAGAAAGAAATGAATGAATGAATTAAAAGAAAATGTAACCAAAAGGAGAGATGAGGTGCTTGTAACTGATTTTTTTAGCATAATTTAAAAGCATCGATGTTGTTTTTTGCTCTGTTAAAGTCTATTTGTTTGACTATGATTCTGTCTCTTAGAATCAAAAGCCATCAACTCACCTTTTAAAAGGATCAGATTCTGTCTTCCCCAAGCACTCCATGGGCTGTGATGCAAGGGAGGAGGAGAAGGTGGTAATGATTTTTTTCTGTCTCTATCTCTGTTTCTTTCTCTCTCTCTTTCCCTTTCTTTTTCCTTCTTTAGCAGCTGTACACGGCAGATCCTCCATGTGGGCAGCTTCCAGTTGCTGGGTTGCAGGTGGCAGATGCTGATTCACCCATCGACGAAAGCCCACCCTCTCTGGCCGAGGTCAGAGAGGGTGTGGCAAAGTTGAGGGGTGGAAAGGCACCTGGCACCTGTAACATCAGTGCGGAGCTGCTCAGAGCTGGAGGTGAGGCCGGGATCCATGGGTTGCATGCAGTCTTGACTGCCGTATGGCAGTCCAGTACCATTCCTCCTGACTGGAAGAGGGGGTTGGTCGTCCCTATCTGGAAAGGGAAAGGGGACGGACAGGACTGCAACAACTACCGTGGTATAACACTGCTCAGTGTGCCAGGCAAGGTGCTTGCCCACCTATTACTGATGTGAATTCGCAGCCAGCAGCTGAAGCTGCAGAGACTTGAACAGTCTGGGTTCACGTCTGGTAAGTCAACAACTGACCGTATCCTAGCGCTTCGCGTACTGGTGGAGCGCCGACGTAAGTTTCGACATGGAATGCTTTCAGCCTATGTCGATCTTAAGAAGGCGTTTGCCTCGTGCATCGTGAGGCACTCTGGGATCTTCTGCGACTCCGTGGGATTCCTGCGAGGACTATTGGTTTGCTGACTGGCCTGTTTTCTGGGACAGAATGTGCTGTGAAGCGTGGGGGGGGCTTGTCCAGCTTCATTCCCGTGAATGCGGTAGTGAGGCAGGGCTGTGTCCTTGCCCCATCGCTTTTCAACACTTGTACTGGGCAGAGTTGTGGACCAGAGTGATTGTTGGGCATCCATTGGCACTACCAGGGTCACTGACCTTGTTTTTGCTGATGATGCAGTAATCATGGCAGAGTCGCTGGAGGTTTTGGTGATGGCTCTCAAGGCACTGCACGAGGAGGCGAAGCCCTTGGGACTTGAGGTCTCCTGGGCTAAGACCAAGGTACAGGTGTTTGGAGGCTTGCTAGATGAAACAGTACAGTCTGTTCATGCGTGTGGCGAGGACGTTGAGATCTCAGAAAGCTTCACATATCTTGGTAGTGTAATTCATAACAACAGTGAGTCTCGCCAGGAAGTCTTACGGCGGATTGGCCTGGCTTACGGTGTTACGGACTTGCTCAACATGAGTATATGGCGTTGGAGACTCACCTGACGGAACCCCCGGGCTTGGCATCGTAGGGTGGGTGAGGCAACGCACCCTCGGTGTATGCCCCCATTGCTCTATTGATTCCTCCTTTCTCTTTCTTTTTTCTTCTCTATCTTTTTCCTTCTCTCTCTCTCTCTCTCTCTCTCTCTCTCTCTCTCTCTCTCTCTCTCTCTCTCTCTCTCTCTCTCTCTCTCTCTCTCTCTCTCTCTCTCTCTCTCTCTCTCTCTCTCTCTCTCTCTCTCAACTAATAAAAAAATGTCTATGTAAAGCCCAACATGGCAATACTTACAAGACTGCTTGACAAACCTTTTTCCAGGCTCTCTTTACTGAGGTAGATGCAACAGACTCACGCAATGTACATAAAAAGACAAGTTAAATAAATACTTCCTTGGGTTAAGTTAGCACCTCCTTGGTGTAGTGGTTAGCGTGCCTAACTACCAAACCACCAGGCAGTCACCCAACCAACTGTTCGTCCTCCCTTTTGGGCTGGTCGATAAATGGGTACCTGGGAAAACCTGATTCTGTACATTATTATCAGTAAAAGTACTGCTTCAATGTCACCCTTCCTTTATTTTGCAATAAATAGTGATAAAAGTAAAATGTGTCTTTCTGAGTGCTGATATATGAAGTTAAATAAGGAGTTTTTTATTGTTATGTTACTATTAAATGTTCTGTTTAAATGTTATCCTTTCTTTCTTTTACAATAAATAATGATGAAATAAAATGCATCTTTTAAGTGCTGATATGAAATTATTATTATTATTATTTTTATTATTATTATTATTATTATTATTATTATTATTATAGTAGTAGTAGTAGTAGTAGAAAAAAAAAGCCTCAGAAGGGGAATAAAAGAAAAAGTGAGTGTACAGGTTAATGATTCTACCTCAGAATAAGACAGATAATGAAATAGACCAAATATAGAAAGAAGAATTATATCAAAATCTCATTACAAGTCAAAATAGGCCTGGGAAGGAAAAACAAAAGCCTCAAACGGGGAATAAAAGTGAAAATGGAAGTAGAGGTCAATGATTCCAACTCAAAATAAGATAGATATTGAAAAAGACCGAATACAGAAGAGGGATTATATCAAAGTACCTCATTACAAGTCAAAATTGGTCTGGAAAGGAAGAAAAAAAGGCTCAAAAGGGAAACAAAATTGAAAATGTCAGTAGACGTTGATGTTTCTATCTTAAATAATGTTAAATATGGAAATAGACCGAATATAGAAGAGACTATTCAGCAGGCGTTTAGGAGACCACCATGGAGCCTCGAAATATATAAAAGTACCCCATTGCAAGCCAAAATAATTCTTAAAAGGGATAAAAAAAGCCTCTTAATGTAAATAAAGAGGAAAATAAATAATGTTAAATATGGAAAAATAGAAGAGACAATATTCAGGCGTTTAGGAGACCATCTGAGGAGCCTCGAAATATATAAAAGTGCCCCATTGCAAGCTAAAATAAGTCTTAAAAGGGACAAAAAAGCCTCCAAATGTGAATAAAGAGGAAAATAAATAATGTTAAATATGGAAATAGACCGAATAGGTATCGAAGAGACTTGTTAATATATTCAGGGGTTTAGGAGACCATCATGGAGCCTCGAAATATATAAAAGTGCCCCATTGCAAGCTAAAATAACTCTTAAAAGGGACAAAAAAGCCTCCAAATGTGAATAAAGAGGAAAATAAATAATGTTAAATATGGAAATAGACCGAATAGGTAGCGAAGAGACAATATTCAGGCGTTCATAGTAGACCATCATGGAACCTCGGAATATATAAAAGTGCCCCATTGAAAGCTAAAATAACTCTTAAAAGGGATAAAAAAAAAGCCCGGTTTATGTTTCTATCTTAAATAATGTAAAATATGTAAATAGACCGAATATATAAGAGACAATTAGGAGACCATCATGGAGCCTTGAAATATATAAAAGTGCCCCATTGCAAGCTAAAATAACTCTTAAAAGGGATGAAAAGCCTCCAAGTCTGAAATTATATCAAAGTACCTCATTACAAGTCAGAATTGGTCAGAAAAAGGAAGAAAAAAACCCTCAAAAGGGAAACAAAATTGAAAATGGCAGTAGACAATAATGTTTATATCCTAAATAAAGTTAAATATGGAAATAGACCGAATATAGAAGAGACAATATTCAGGCGTTTAGGAGGCCATCATGGAGCCTTGAAATATATAGAAGTGCCCCATTGCAAGCTAGAATAAGTCTTAAAAGGGACAAAAAAGCCTCCAAATGTGAATAAAGGGGAAAATAACGGCCTAGGTTGACAGGTGTGCATGTCGCGCGTCTTCTGGCCCGGCGGAAGGATACACATCACCTCACTCTCGCCCTCAGCGCCTCATTTTACCTCATATTTCAAACTCCTCATGTCTGGGCAGCCCAAAACTAGTCCCCATGAAAGCCTTAAGGCCTAAAGTGTTTCCGTAGACAGTGTGGAGGCGGTGGAGGCTCGGGGAACTACTTTGTTTATGGTTCAAGCTGGGAAGGCCAACCAGGAGAGGGGCGGAATGGCTCTCTGATCGTATTTTGGCGCCTTTTTCCTCACTGCTGCATGATAAGGTGAGCTAGGCAAGATTTTCCGTCTGCAGGAACCCCGTGGGGAGGCTGGGGAACGGGGGAATGGGGGTGGGCAGGGTGTGTGTCCGCCCCCATACTCGCCCATTACTCATGTTTAAAACGAGTATTTCCACAAAATATTTTCATCAAGGTGTTCCCGTAAGACATTTATGATGTTCTGTGTCTAGGAGCCCCGTGGGGAAGATGGGGAGTGCCTGGGGGAATGGGGTTGGCAGGGTGTGTATCCCCCTAATCGTCTAATACTCATGTTTATAACGAGTATTCCCACAAAATATTTTCATCTAGGTGTTCCCGCAAGACGTTTATGATGTTCTGTGTCTAGGAGCCCCGTGGGGAGGATGGGGAACTGGGGGAATGGCTGGGGGAATGGGGGTTGGCAGGGTGTGTGTCCCCCTAATCGTCTATTACTCATGTTTATAACGAGTATTCCCACAAAATATTTTCATCAAGGTGTTCCCGCAAGACGTTTATGATGTTCTGTGTCTAGGAGCCCCGTGGGGAGGATGGGGAACTGGGGAATGGGGGTTGGCAGGGTGTGTGTCCCCCTAATCGTCTATTACTCATAAATATTTTCATCAAGGTGTTCCCGCAAGACGTTTATGATGTTCTGTGTCTAGGAGCCCCGTGGGGAGGATGGGGAACTGGGGAATGGGGGTTGGCAGGGTGTGTGTCCCCATAATCGTCCATTACTTGTTTAAAACGAGTATTTCCCTCAATATTTACTTGCCAAGATATTTACGATGTTCAGTGCGCAGGAACCCCGTGGGGAGGCGAAGGTACGGGGGAATGGGGGTTGGTTGGGTGTGAGTCTGACCCACACTCGTCTATTACTCATGTTTAAAACGAGTACTTCCTGTAAGATATTTACTTGCCAATATATTTTCAAAGTTCTGCTTGCAGGTGCCTCATGGGGAGGCTGGGGAATGGGGTAATGGCTTGGGGAATGGGGGTTGGCAGGGTGTGTGTCTGCCCCCATTCATGTATTACTGCACTCATCTTTTACTCAGTGAACATTAAAACAAATATTCCTGCAAGATATTTATGATGTCTTGTGTGCAGGAACCCTGTGGGGAGGCTGGGAAAGTGGGGCAAGTCAGGTGTGTGTCTGACCCCACTCATCTATTACTCATAAGAAGATAGGGAGACTGTAAGAGGCCGAATGGCCTACACAAGACGGCTCCAGATTTCCTCCCACTACCACCTGTCATCCTCGTCCATGTAGCTATCAAGTCTTCTCTTAAAACAAGCTATCGTCCCTGCACTCACTATGTGATTGCGTAGTCTATTCCATTGCAGGTGTCATGTTTAACCCCCGTCACCCGTTCCCCCAACAGCCAACACAAATATGCGTGCTGTGCACCTGAAAGATGCCCTGCACATTATGCATCAAGATCAAGAACCCTTAGACAACAGTTGAACTCTATATAGACTGTCCAAAATTCAGTCAGTCAGTTTTGGACGGCAGAAATATAACAACACTTCCAGATTGCAGTAGAATCACTATATAGACGATAGTTAAAACATCCATCATGTGGCGTAACTATAATTATGTTACGGTTCTAAGGTCGGCAGTGATTAAATATAGATGATTCATTTTGTGGGGCGCTACTCTTCAAATACTGCTGCCGTCTAAGGGTTAACTCACTGAATGGGAAAGCTTGAGTGGGATGTTAAGTTTCCCCTGTATTAAGCCCAGGGTGATTAAACTTTTTTAATATTTCGGTTGCTTAGAATGTGATCAAGTTAATGGTGCTCAGATCTCGCAGGTGTCAGGTGTCCAAACTAGGGAATATTTAAACGAATATTCCTGTGAGATATTTATTTAGCTTTTTGTGTCATTAGTCTGGGGGTGATTTGACTGGAATTTAATATTGCAGTTGCTTAGAACATAATTTTGGTGTCAGGTGCCCAAACTAGGGAATATTAAAACAAATATTCCTGTGAGATATTTATTTAGCTTTTTCATGCCATTAGTCTAGGGGTGATTGTACTTTTTTTTTATAGTGCGGTGGCTTTGAATGTAATTTTGGTGTCAGGTGTCCAGGTCTGGAATTTTAAAATGAATATGCCTGCGAGATACTTATTTAGTTATTCGTGTCGTCAATCTGGGTGTAATTTGAGTGGGTATTAATTTCCCAATGGCTCAGAATGTGACTCATGCGTTGGTCTTCTTCTTTTTGAGCTGTATCACTTCGTAGGTCCTCCTCCTCCTCCTGGTCCTCTCTTCAGCTTATTCACACACACTGCTTGTCAATGGCATTAGGCTATATTGTTTATCTTTCCTCACTGTATTACTCTACCGCACTATAATTTTCCTTTTATTTATTTATTTATTTATTTATTTATTTATTTATTTATTTATTTATTTATTTATTTATTTTTGCTTGAATCACTTATTTTCGATCCTTTTCCCTCACTCACTGGCATATAAATTAGTATTCATCTCTTGCTAAATCCACTTCCTCGAGGTTAGGTGTTCTGTATTGTCTCCACCAGTGTTTCCTCCCTCCTAAGTTCCTAAGTGATGTCCATCTATAGGGGCCTTGTGTGTCCTTGCATGGAGTGAATTGTAAACTAGATATTCCTAATGCATATTTAACTCTTAGATGGCGGTGGAACTATATATAGACGGTCCAAAATTCAGTCAGTCAGTTTTGTGTTGCAGAAATATAAAACGCTTCCAGATTGCGGTAGAATCTATACATAAACAATACTAGTTAAAACATCTATTATGTGGCACAACTATATTTATGCTACGGTCCTAAGGTCAGCAGTGATTAAATATAGATGATTAATTTTGGGGGGGCTCCGATACTCTTCAAATACTGCTACCATATAAGGGTTAACTCTTGTTATTTTTAACCTGTATGGGATGTTGTGGCTTTTATAAAAAAAATTCCAGTAACTCTGAAAGGGGTTTTTGCAACAGTTTGCTGAGATTAGTTCATGAAGCATTAAACCTAGCACTATGAGTATCAGAGTCCGCGTTATGTCATTTTTTGGGAATAAATATTTAACAAGGTGTCGGATAGGGATGATAATTTGGCAGAGCATGTTTCAAACCTTGCCCTATTTTCATCGATATAATTTATTTACCCGTCCACTACGATTGGCACAGATTTGGCTTTCACTGGTAGCCCGGTAACATATAGTCCCAGGTCTTTCTCTGCCTCTGTGGTGGATAGTGGAGTGTTTTCCATGTGTTATTGGTATGCTGGATTTCCTCTCCCAAGGTACAGGACTTTACATTTTTCTCCATGGAATTGTAGCTGACACTTTTTGTTCCATTCCTGTAGCTTGGTGATGTCTTGTAGGAAATCCATAGTCAAGGGGTTAGCAAGGTGTGGATAATTAATGCTCTCATAACCTGGGAGATGAAGTGCTTCCTGTATCAAGGCTGGCAAATGTTGCTGTGGAGATGGCGTTGTGCGTACACTGGGAGGCCAACATATTATACTGCGTCTGGCATTAACCCCTTGACTACAGATTTCCTGCAAGAAGACCTCACTAAGCTACAGGAATGGAGCAAAAAGTGGCTGCTACAATTCAGTGAAAAAAATGTAAAGTCCTGCACCATGGGGGGATATCCAGCATACCAATACCATATGGGAAACACTCCACTATCCACCACAGAGGCAGAGAAAGACCTGGGACCATATGTTACCAGGCTACCAGTGAAGGCCAAATCCATGCCAATTGCAGCGGACGGGTTAAACATGGCTGCGGAGGTGTTGAGTCATTTGGTGGGCAGGGAGGTTCAGTGACTGGAGGGCTAAATCAAGGTTGTCTTAACTGTCTTGGTAATGGAAATGAGAAAATGAAACAATTAAAAAACAGGTGTGGTCAAGGGGTGATGTCATGAGTGAATTTTTTTTTTTCTTTTTTTTTTACAGTAAACAGCTTAAGGGTCAAAAAATGTAATTGAGAAGAAAAAATAAGCCTGCTAATCACTGACCCTATAGAAGAGAGTATAGAAGATAAAAAGATAAGAAAAGATAAAGAAATACTCTAAAAATCTGAGCTAAAGCCATGTATTTGTACTTACTTTTTGTATCTTCACTTATAATAGTATGCGTGTGTGTGTGTGTGTGTGTGTGTGTGCTGTATCCTGTAGTGCATATACAAAGAATGATGTCATTGTTGTAAAGGAAATGAAGAGATATAATTATAAGACAAGATTAAATTACAGCAAAAGAGTGAAAACAAAGAATATAAAAAATGGTTTGAATAAAAAAGAAAATGGTTACCGTGTCTATAAAGCTATTAGGAGAGAGAGAGAGAGAGAGAGAGAGAGAGAGAGAGAGAGAGAGAGAGAGAGAGAGAGAGAGAGAGAGGCAGCGTAGAGAGGAAGAAAGAGAGGGTATTAGAAGGTATTATATATAAGTCGGTATTCACAGACGCTTCCACCTCTTATGTCAACTATTTCCAGAGGCTGAAAATAAATATATATATTATCCAAAAATCGGGAAATGGTGCTACATGCGTCATTTTTGGCCAAGTTGTGAGTTCAATCTCGTTCAATTTCTCATCTTGTTTTTTTATATATGCCGCTGGACGAATTAAAACTTATTATTATTATTATTATTATTATTATTATTATTATTATTATTATTATTATTATTATTATTATTATTATTATTATTATCATCATTAAAAGTACATTAAGTGTTTAGCAACGATCAATGACGGTTATCTCCACAGTGCGGCCATTCAGTTTGCTAGTTGCTCCCTTCAACCTTGCCTGCTCCCTGCCACTGGAATGAATGAACAAAGTGTATCTCCAGGTCTGAGAGGGTTAATAATATTCATGTTGTTAGTGACTCAAAGGGAGGCGAAAGGAAAACAAAAGAAAAAGCCAAGTGTGATGTTGCAACTCTGAGAACTGATGATGTCACACTAATTCTTGCTTCACACTCACACACACACACACACACACACATACACACACACACACTTATCCTGGAAAAGAAGTGATGTGTAGTAAAATAAACATTATATAACATTAACATTTTTTTTTAAAGAATATGATACAATGGAGTTAAAAAAATGGGATCGTCCAAACTTGACTTAATCATGTAAAGATGCAGTTTGGAAAGAACACACACACACACACACACACACACACACACACACACACACACAGCTACCTTATTATTAGTGAAGGCTTTATTTAAGTGTGATAAAGGTTTTGATATTACTTAACTATATCTTTATTGAATTTTATTGTCATTGTTGTTAGTGAAGACTTGATTTAGTTACGATTTTTTTGTTCAATATTTATATATTTTATTTCTTTATTTGTTAGGGTTTCAATAGGTGGATAGATTTTAGATGCAAACCAAAGACTGGGGGGAAAAATATATGACTTTATTATGGGGAAAAAAACATATGACTTAATGATAGGAAAAAATATACCGACTTTATGATCAAACGTTTCCTGGGTGACATTTTTTTCTTTGTTGTTGATATATGAAAAAAGAATATTGCTTTGTGCCATAATTAATACAGATTTCAGTCATGTTTTCTTGTATTAATTTGCTCTTAAAGTCTCGTTATTAAGCTCAGTATTATACTTTTTGTTTATTTTATTTTGTATATAATTCGTAATATTTTGAAGCGCTTCCATTAATAGTGTTGTGCATTTATTTTTATTTATTTATTTATTTATTTTTGCAGTAAAGGAAACTTCTTCTTTTCTTCTTCTTCATCTTTTTTTCTTTTTCTCTTTCTTCTTCTTATTATTATTACTATTATTATTTTTTCCCTTTTCTCCTCCTCCTCCTCCTCCTCCGTGTAGAAAGAGAGAGAGAGAGAGAGAGAGAGAGAGAGAGAGAGAGAGAGTGACTTACCATGACCTCACAACACCAGTCAGAGTCAGAAGGAAATGCTTGTGACTGGTATTGCATCATCACCACCACCACCACCACATGCATTCTCTGGGTTTTAAAAGGAAGGAGTGGTGGAGGAGGAGGAGGAGAAGGGGGAGTTAGGATTTTTGTTTTGTATTCTATGTGAAGAGTATGTGTAAGATTTTTTTTTTTTCTCTCTCTCTCTTTCTCTCTCTCTCTCTCTCTCTCTCTCTCTCTCTCTCTCTCTCTCTCTCTCTCTCTCTCTCTCTCACGTGGTAAAGCCTCTCCTGTTTCCATTTTCTTATCTCCTCCTCCTCCTCCTCCTCCTCCTCATCGTGACTCTCAGATAATACACATTGAATATTATCTCTCTTTATCTATATACGATCGTAGAAGTAGCAGTAGTAGTTGTGGCAGTATGTGTGTGTGTGTGTGTGTGTGTGTGTAAAATAATAATAATAATAAATGGTTTATTCACTTGTTGGCAGCCATAAGGCTGAAAATACACAAAAATACAATTCAAAGAGTTTCATATGTTGAAGTGGGGTAGGGTGGTGTGTGTGTGTGTGTGTTGGGGTGGAGGGGTCATGTGATCATGGAGGTGTTAATGGCCCTTGGAAGTGTCGGTATCGCGCTAAGCCAGTATCTGTCCGTCCGAGCTCTGACCGGGACTAGAATATTGTGGTGTCTTGTGGGTCTTGTTGGGGGAGGAAGGGCGGGTGGGAGTAGGCCTCTATGGCGGGGGTTGTGGAGGAGGGACTTGCCGAATTTGGTTAGGTTTATGTGGTATCAGTCCTGAAGGGTGGACAGATTCAGCTGGGTGAGTGCGTTCTCGTGTGTGTGTGTGTGTGTGTGTGTGTGTGTAAGTAAGTAAACAATTATTCCTATTAATAAATAAATTTGTAGAAAATTACAAAGTTTAATATAATTTCAGCGACTGTCTGTCGAGCCGAAGCTCCTTGACAGACCGATGTCAATTTAAAGAGATGTTTTATTTTATTTTTATCGCATAACAATAAATTTGACGTATAAGATATAACCTAACAATATATACATTCCATTGTGAGTAGCCTACCGTATAAAAAGTAGGGCTGCTAGGGGTTCTGGAGTTTTTTTTATTTTTTTTTATTTCTTTTAATTTTTTGAAGACTGCTTGTCTTGAGTAATTCTTTTATATTTAGTGGCAAGCTGTTAAAGAGTTTAGGGCCAGTGCATAGTATACTATTTTTATATACAGATGTTCTGAACTGTGTGTGTTTGTGTGTGTGTGTGTGTGCGTGTGTGTTAATTTTCTTTTGTTTGATTTTCTCATAACCAGGAAGAGAGAGAGAGAGAGAGAGAGAGAGAGAGAGAGAGAGATTCACCGGGAAGTCTCTTGTTACATCCACTGAGCAGTCTGCTTATAGTAGTAGTAGTAGTAGTAGTAGTAGTAGTAGTAGTAGTAGTAGTAGTAGTAGTTGTTGTAGCAGTAGTAGTAGTAGTAGTAGTAGTAGTAGTAGTGGTACTAGTAGTAGTAGATTTAATTATCTTTTTCTCTCTCTCTCTCTCTCTCTCTCTCTCTCTCTCTCTCTCTCTCTCTCTCTCTCTTTCATTTTTCCCTAAAGGCTCTCTTCCTCCTCCTCCTCCTCCTCTACCCCTCCCTCCATTGATTACCTCCTAGGGCGTGGTGGAGAGAGAGAGAGAGAGAGAGAGAGAGAGAGAGAGAGAGAGAGAGAGAGAGAGAGAGAGAGAGTCATGTTTGTATCTTCCTCTTTTCTCTTATTTTCCAGGACTCTCTCTCTCTCTCTCTCTCTCTCTCTCTCTCTCTCTCTCTCTCTCTCTCTCTCTCTCTCCTAGTAGAAGAGGAAAAGTTTAAAAAAAGAAGGGTTGAAGGAAGAAGAGGTAAGGAGGAGGAGGAGGAGGAGGAATGATGGAAGAAGCAGTGGAGGTAATGTGGAGGAATTTAGTAGCAGAGGGAGGAGGAGAGGAATGTGAAGGAATGGAGGAAGCACACGAGGATGAGGAGGAGGAAGAGGAGGAGGAGGAGGACGTGATGGAGATTAAGTGGTATGAGAAAGAGAGAAGGAAGGAGGAAGAGGAAGAGGGAAAGAGGAAGAAGACAGGAGGGACATGGGAAAGTGAGAGGAAGAGGGAAAGAGGAAGAGGAGGGAGAGAGGAAATGTGAGGAGAAGGGAAAAAGGAAGAGGAGGAGGAGGACGTGATGGAGATGAAGTGGTATGAGAAAGAGCGAAGGAAGGAGGAAGAGGAAGAGGGAAAGAGGGGGAAGACAGGAGGGACATGGGAAAGTGAGAGGAAGAGGATGAAGAGAGAGGGAAAGAGAGGGCAAGGGGAAAAGGAAGAGGAGGAGGAAGAAAGGGGAGGGGTACCAGGAACTAGATGGTATTGACTTCACATAGACAGAGAGGAGGAGGAGGAAGAGAGGAGGAGGAGGAGGAGAGGAGCAGGGAGATGAACCTTTAGACAGACGACAGACAGACATATTGAAATCGGTTTGTAGAGTGAGAAAAAAATAATAATAAATAATAATGATAAATAAAATAATAATAATAGATGTTTGAATGGAAATATAAACGTTGAAAGACCTCGATAATGTTTGCACCATTTCCTGAATTCTTAAACAGCTCGGCCCCCAAGCAAAATAATAAATAATAATAATAAACGTTTGAATGGAAGTATAAACGTTGAAAGACCTCGGTAATATTTGCACCGTTTCCCGAATTCTTGAACAGTTTGGCGCCCAAGCTCACCTATTTGACAAGGCTTTCGTACATGGGAGATATGGGTCGGTGCTGTTTGATTCTTTCGGCTCTCACAGCAAGTATGGGCCAGTTTCACAGTGCCCCATGATGGATTAGTAAGCTCCCAAACCAGTACCAGAGCCTTCGAAATTTGGATTAGTAAGCTCCCAAACCAATACCAGAGCCTTCGAAATTTGGATTAGTAAGCTCCCAAACCAATACCAGAGCCTTCGAAATTTGGATTAGTAAGCTCCCAAACCAATACCAGAGCCTTCATTAGTAAGCTCCCAAACCAATACCAGAGCCTTCGAAATTTGGATTAGTAAGCTCCCAAACCAATACCAGAGCCTTCGAAATTTGGATTAGTGAGCTCCCAAACCAATACCAGAGCCTTCGAAATTTGGATTAGTAAGCTCCCAAACCAATACCAGAGCCTTCGAAATTTCCTTGTATAGTGTCTGGTGTTTATATTTAAGTTCACAAATTTGATGAAACTATACAGGAAAAGTCTTGTGTATTTAGTGTGGCATCGAAGACCTCACCATTTTGGATTGTATGGAATCTCTAGTTTGGTTAGGGCTGTTACGAAGACACTGTGTTGGACTGTGAAATCGGCTCTATATCCTGTGGCCGAAAAGGAGATCAGTCTGGTTCTTTTGAGTGGTGGTGTAGATTCATGGTACAGAAGAAGGGTCAATCTACCACCAGGGTCATAAAACTACCCCTGGAAATGCCCTAAACTCCTACGAAAGTCTAGTCAAATATGTGTGCTTGAAACTGAAAGGTTTGACTATACGACCCACGAGGTTTACAGTTGAGATTTTGAGTTAAGGACAGACCGAGGATGTTTAGTGTAGAAGATGGTGACAGATGATTGTTATCGAAGAGTAGGGGATTGGTGTTTGGAAGATTGTGTAGAGTTGATAGGCGGAGTATGAATAGACAGACAGACAGACAGACAGACACTCGACTCAAAGTGTCTGCTCGTGGCTTTATTTGGTCATCACACACACACACACACACACACACACAAGCACATACACGCACGCACATACACGCACGCACGAACACACGCAACACATGAAGAAATCAGCTGTAGTGTTTCCTTCCTCTCTCTCTCTCTCTCTCTCTCTCTCTCTCTCTCTCTCTCTCTCTCTCTCTCTCTCACGTGATAGTTGATTTATTTTTTTAATGGGATAGATATCTTTTGTTCTTTCTTTTTCTTCTTTTCTTCTTCTTTTTCCTCTTCTTCTTCTTCCTAGTAGTAGTAGTAGTAGTAGTAGTAGTAGTAGTAGTAGTAGTAGTAGTAGTAGTGGTGGTGGTGGTGGTGGTGGTGACACTTGTAGATGTGGTGTTAAGTTAGGACATTGCTCTTGTCTACTCCGTTATGTTGACGTGCTGCTCTCTCTCTCTCTCTCTCTCTCTCTCTCTCTCTCTCTCTCTCTCTCTCTCTCTCTCTCTCTCTCTCTCATTTATTTTGCTTTCATTATTCATTTAGTTTTATCTTTTTTTATATTAATCCCCCCCTCTCTCTCTCTCTCTCTCTCTCTCTCTCTCTCTCTCTCTCTCTCTCTCTCTCTCTCTCTCTCTCTCTCTCTCTCTCTCTCTCTCTCTCTCTCTCTCTCTCTCAGAAATTGACATAACGGGAATGAGTGTGCTCGCGCTTCTGCCAGAGAGAGAGAGAGGAGAGAGAGAGAGAGAGAGAGTATATCCAAGTGTGTCATGCTCATTTTTCTCTCTCTCTCTCTCTCTCTCTCTCTCTCTCTCTCCTTTTCCTTCCTCTCCTCCTCCTCCTCCTCTCCTCAGTCCCTTCTCTCCGTCCCTCCTTCCTTTCTCTCCGTCCTTCTTCCTTTCTTTGTACTTTCCTAATCATGTTGAATTCTTAGGAAGATATTTCGTAACGGGACTTTTTCCTTGGTTTTACTGAAACGATTATCATTATGTTATTTTTTCTTCGTTTGTCTTTTCCTTCTTTTTCTTTTGGTTTTGGTTCTTTATTTCTTCTTCTTTTCTTTTTCGTTTTCAACTTCTTTTTCTTCTTCTGGTTCTACTTTTGCAGTTCTTTCGTTTCTTGTCCCCCTCCTCCTCCTCCTCCTCCTTCTTCTTCTTCTTCTTCTTCTTCTTCTTCTTCTTCTTCTTCTTCTTCTTCTTCTCCTCCTCTTCCTCTTCCTCTTCCTCCTCTTTCATTTTCATCATCATTTATTTCCTCTATTATCTTCGTTTCCTAAAATTCGCTCATCTCTGAACATTCTTCTATTACTATTCTCTTATTTATTATTATTTATTATTCTAAAGTGTCACATAACGCAACAACAGCAAAAAAAATATTCACTCCAGTCTATCAATTACTTCCTCTTTCATCAATATTTCCTTTGTTTTTCTTAAATTTTCGCTCATTTTCAGTACATTTTCGTAACTTTTTATTAAGTTTTCTTCTATGTAAAGTGTTAAATAACTAGTAAGAACAGCGGAAACAGATTCACTCAAGTTTATCATTTATTTTTTTCTGTTATCTTCGTTTCCTATAAAACTCGCTTATTTTCTAGTATATTTTCGCAACCTTTTATTATATTATCGTCTACAACATTTGGGTAGGCGGTGGCTGAGTGGTTAGCGTACGGGTCCCGCATTCACCGCGCCATGGACAGCGTCGAATCGAATCCCCCGCTTCCACCTGAGCTTTTTCAGTCACCGCCGAGTGGCCTAAGACTACCCACATGCTGTCCCTTGAAGAAACCGTCCAAGTGAATCAAGAATGAGTTCCGGGGGGCAGCATGAGCCAAGCATAAATGGCGCCACTTTAAAAATTGCCTGCGCCATGACGGGC